>NC_091012.1:127023006-127326036 GCF_041146395.1 Eulemur rufifrons
CTCACGTGCTAAAAGAAAGCGAACATCCTTTGGGAAGGAAGCACTTCTACATCTTGGGGATCTGGCAGGGTCACTTGTAAGTCCCACTACCCTCCTTGAAACAAAAGAAAACAGGTGAGGCTTGCTGCCTGCCTGTGTTTACAGCACGTGGGCTTTGTGTGGGGGGACACACGGAGGCCCCTCCCAGGTTGCTGGGCAGAACAGACATGTGCATGGCAAGTAGAGAGCATGGAGATAGTAAGGAAGTGGTACGGGCCATTTCTCTTTGGGCCTGTTCAGTGGAGAGGAGGTACTCCCAATGGACTGACTCGCAGCCCTGGCAATAATGAATTCAGATCAAAAGTTCAGTTTCAAGCTGAGAGCTTCCGAGGCCGGAACAAAGGTGTTTTATTCCCACAACCTCTTTGCTTTGCTGCTCTTGGCAGAGGGTCAGGAGGGCAGGGAAGGAGATGATAGCGCCTTTCAAGTTTCTGATTGCATATCATTAGCATCAGGGGCCAAGGCATCTCAGCATTTCTCCTTCTGAATGATTTATCCTGGCGCTCTAGTGTTCCCTCCCACCCCCCACCCCCCAGGCATTAGGAAGGAGAGTCTCTAAGTAACTTTGGAAACTGAGACTGAAAGAATATATGGCCAGTGAAAGGGGTGACTATCCACTTGAATCATGAGTTAAATTCTAATTTATCAAGACCGAGAATCTGAATGCTGCTGCCTCTAACAGTTTCTTACTTGTTTTTTTAGGGATAAGACCGTGTGAATATGTCGAAACAGCCAGTTTCCAATGTCAGAGCCATCCAGGTAAGTAGGTATATTTGTGTTTTAACATCAGCTCTGCCACTTCTTGACTGATTATTTAATAAGTCATACTTTTTGTGATTGTTCACCCCTAACTGATGATTAACTTCAAGAAGAAAAGGAAATTCCTCTTTAAAAGACTCGTAAGGTACAATTCAGGAATGATATAAGACCAATTCGGTACAACTGAGAAAGGAGAAGCTATTTTTGTTTAATTGTCCTGAATTGTAAGACAATAAAAGTTTACAAATGCGAATTAGATTATCTTCTACAAGAATGTAGTGTGTATGTTTTTTGCTGTTTTTTGATATGTATACTTTTGATATGCTCATTAATAGAGAATAAAATATTCAATTTCCATTTTTATATCCAATTGATATATGCATATATCAATGGGTCACAGTTTGTTGACCCATCTGTTTAAAATACATATTTCTTTAAATAATATCCTTTTGTAGTTAAGTGTTCTTCCCAAGGCTTGGGTATTTATCTTCTAAAGTCCCTATGCTATTAGTTCCCCTCATACTCTCCCAGCAAAGAAATTCTTTGGTTGTTTAAATTGACTTAAGTGTCACCCACAAAAAGGGAAGTGGGAAGCACACATCTTGAAACAAAAATATAATTATGCAAATAACTTTCAGTATTTGTTTTTACTCAAAACTTAATTTGTTATTTCTCTTAAGGACTCTATATTTGACTCTCAAATGGCTCCTACCCTGAGGCTCTGGACACAATGCTTTATTGTAAAATTCCATCTTTCCTTTCCATCAACATGGAGCCCATCTGTGCTTTTTCCAAAGGAACTTTTTTTTCTTCCTGGACTTTTCTGAATACTGCAGGGCATGAGGCAGTTCCTGAATATTTTAGGTCTGATGCATCATCCCAGCACAAACACAATCACAAATGGCTGACCATATTTTGGAGGGGCGTGCATGTGGCCAGGTTGTGAACACATCATAGGAGGTTTTAGAAATCCTAGCACACACTGCTGGTAGAGGTGGGTGGAGGGACAGATCATTACGTGTCATAACTAATGCATATCCTTAAATTGGAGGGGTTCTTAAGTGGCAGGATATATAACAACCTCTGGAAACCTGTTATTGAACAAACCACCAAGGAAGGGCCTATGTATTTGGTGAAGATTCCACGCTGCATTGTCACATTTAGCCCTCTGGTGTCTACCTAGTGAGTCTCTGACATACGCTGACAGTGGTTGCGGAATTTATTTTGTTTCCCAGACCTGTGACATCATGGAACTTTTGAATCTTCTCTTTTACCAGGTGTATAAGCAATTAGTAGCACGGGCTCTGAAATCAGATTGCTGGGGTCCATAATCCATCTTGTACTGGTGTAGGATCATGGGAAAATTACTTTACCTACTTTATCTCTCTTTGCCTCCATTTCCACATCTGTAAAATGGAGATAATAGTAGTACTCATCTGCTAGGGCTACATGTATAAGATGCCTAAAACAGCATAGTAAGCATTAATTGATGGTCAACCAATATTATAATTATTATTCAGGAATGCTTTATCTTAAAGTTATGAGAAATAATGCCATTTAATCACTGCATTTGAAGCTCCTAAAGTATGAAACATAAAATTTCCTTTATATTTTCCAGAATACAAAAACCGTCTTCTCTTGGGCTGCCTTTGCTTCTCTTCCTTCTACAGCTGAAAGTGTGTTTATTTTTCTTCCTTAGTGCTTCCTGGCCTCTCTCAAATCTACACTGAAAATTTACCAGTATTTTGTTTACTAATTTTGACCTTGATATATTTTTAGAGCTGTATTATTTTAAAAGCTGGTATTGACTATTCTCAATAGCTCTTATTATACTACATTACAAAAAAATCCATCCATTCTACCGACCAAGGCAATACAGCGGTTCCTTATGGATGTGGTATTGCCTCTTTCAATATATTTTATGCCACACAAAAAGCCCAATTTAATGTGCCTTCAAATGAAATATTATTTCTTGTGGCTAAATAGGATCGGCACTATCTGATATTTTCCTGTCATCTTTGCATTAACTTTAAGTAGTATACATTAAATAAAACATGAAAATGGTTACGCTACACAAAATGGTTTGTAGTAGGAACATCATCTAGGTTACAGTCCTGTCTGGAACAAATAGAGACCCCTATTGATGAAGGACTGCCTTCATTGTGTAAATACCACTTAAAGTTCTTAAATGTTCTACTCAATACTCTCCAGTCACTTCTTTTTATTAGGACCTTATCTCCCATTCAGTTCAACTGTCGTTTCTTGGATGCATAATATGTGCCAAGCACTGTGCTAAGTGTAGGGTATACAAAGATGAATTGATACCTGATCCCCATGTTTGAGGAACTCATAGTCTTTAGTACTTACTAGCTGCGTGACTTTGGACAAGTTGTTAGCCTCTTTGTACCTCGGTCTCCTCATCTGTCAAGAGAGGAATTAATAACAATTTTTATCTCATAGAATTGCTGTGAATAATAAATGAATTTAATACATGTAAGTACTTAGGCCAGTGCCTGGCTCACTGTAATTGCTTAATAAACATTAGCTGGTATCATCAATCACCATCATCATCATCTAGTTCAACAGTCCCCAAAGTGTGTCCCTTGGCATACTAGTTTTATGGGATGTTGTTAACTAGATTAAAGGTTTCCATGATTAAATGTTTGGGAAAATCTCTCAGGGTCCATAACTTGCTGACAGCATCATATTATTTCCAAAAAGGTGGAAACATATGCAAGGTTTTCTAAACATATCAGACCTTTTCAGTGAGTATCTTACAGGATAGTGTTTTGCAGTGCAAACTTCTAGAAAGAATGATTTAGATCTCTATTTTGTCTGGCTTGGGTGAACTTAAAAGCCACTTTGGTCCATGCTTCTAACAGTCAGGTATTTCAGCAATCGAATTACTGCACCTATGTGTGTCAGACAACATGGACTCAAACAGTTAACAAATCTCCGTGACCTTAGTTCATCCTTAGTTTACCTTTCTGTAAAATGGGGACAATCATACTACTTAATAGGGCTGTTATAATGAATAAGCAAAATAATGTATGGGAAGTGTCTGGTTTATAGTACCTAGTTTCCTTAGGAGAGGGCTCTTCTAACTATCCAAGTAATGCATGGAATGGGCTTGCTTCTTCTTCAGCTGATTCTATCTCCTCCATGTACCGGAATAAGAGAGAGGCCAGAACTAGACCAACCCTTAGAAAATATAGACAGTTGTCTTTCACATCCACACTGAAGAAGAGATGGCCTTTGTATTGTAAGGGGATTCTAACTCTACACTTCTTTTCAGATGTATTAATTAAATCTCAGCCAGAGGCATAAAAACATCCTGAAGGAATCAGTTGATTCTTCCTTAGTCTGGAGAGGGCCTTTGTCTCCTAAGCAACTGATAAAGTTCTATGCCAGATGTTGGCAAACCCTTTCTCTAAGGGACCAGATCGTAAATATTTTAGGCTTTGTGGGTTGTTTGGTCTGTTCCAATTACTCAACTCTGCTGTTATACCACAAAAGCAGCCATGGGCAATATGTAAATGAATGAATGTGGATGTGTTCCAATGAAACTTTATTTACAAAATCATGTGGTGGGCTGGATTTGGCCTGTGAGCTTAGTTTGCCAATCCTGGTTCTAGACTCTCCAGACTGCTTCTTACATACACTACTGTTGATGGGAATACAGTTGCAACCAAGGTAACATCCGCACACTAAGCATACTGGGGCTGCTCCCTCCTGATGAAAGAATTTGACATGACAGGTGGTAGGGAAAGTTAGAACTGCTGGGAAATCTAATCCCATCAGCGATCTGTTTGGTGACTCTAATGAGACCAAGTGACACCGGCCACTGGCAGCACCTGCCTGTCCTTCCTCTTCCTCCTGAACACATCCCCTTTGGGAACCACCATAGGCCTCCCCAGGGCCTCAGTTTACACAGAGCCAATCTTCTCTGGGTTGTCACTGGTCCTTTCTCTCCACCATTGACCAAAGTAAGCTGAGTATCTATTATGTGTCCTCTCCTGTGAGATCTCAGAGCTTAATGGCTGACCGGAAAGAGTCCTGTCTTAGCTCTGCTATGTGACTTCACGCCCCTGGTCCTTGTGATCTGCAAAAGGAGGGCGTTGGGTTATATGACCTCTAAGCCTCTTCTAGCTTCTAATAGTCTAAAACTTCTTGAGAATAACTTCTAAGGTTTATTATTACGATGATAATAATAGTTAGAGGTTATTCAGGTTTTACCATATACCTGGCCCAATGCAATGGGATTTCTATGGATCATAATGTTAGGTTTGGAGAAACAAAATAACTCACCTAGGATTACACAGCTTGTAACTAGGAGAGTCAGAACCCAAACTCAGTTGTTCAGTCTGATCCTAAAGCCCATGTTTGGAACCACTCGGCAATGCTGTCTAGTCTCATTACTTAACCATCTTCACCTTGGCACAGAGCATAAGACTGGAGGAGTGGATGTGGACCATCTCAAGGGTAATCATAAGTACCAAGGCTACTTTGAGGAACAATTACCATTTTATGGATGTCAGCTCCTCCCTTTTAAAGAACTCAACCAGACATTTAGAAACAGTGTCAGCATTTCAGTGAAGAAGTTGATAGCTCACGCTGATTAAAGTCAATTTAAAATTAAGTGGGCTTGCAGTGAAAAGTACACAGTGACTCAATGACAAATGTGGCCTTGAAATTACAAATGACCATGGCCACTGAATCACCACCTCTCAGCTACATTGACTTAATCAAGCTGCTTGTGAAACTAAATCTAACTTCTTTATCATACATTTAAAAGAATGATTATATGAGCCAGCCCTGCATCATTGGTGAGTGTACAGTTTCTTAGCGTGGGAAGTTTTCCGTTGCTACCTAGTGCACACGTAGAACAGAATATTCTGATGTTCCACGTTTGAGTACTTCTTTCCCCTTCCTACCTATTACCATTGGTCTTCCACCCTCCATTGCCCAGAGACCAAAAGATCGGTGGAAGAAGAAAGTAGTCTCCATGGAAGACAAAAAAATTCACAGACAGGCATTAGAGACTCAAAGTATTTCCTGTATGGGATTTCCAGTTTATTATTTATTTATTTATTTATTTTTTGAGACGGAGTTTCACTCTGTTGCCCGGGCTAGAGTGAGTGCCGTGGCGTCAGCCTAGCTCACACCAACCTCAAACTCCCGGGCTCAAGCAATCCTTCTGCCTCAGCCTCCCGAGTAGCTGGGACTACAGGCATGTACCACCATGCCTGGCTAATTTTATATATATATATTTTTAGTTGTCCAGCTAATTTCTTTCTATTTTTAGTAGAGACGGGGTCTCGCTCTTGCTCAGGCTGGTCTCGAACTCCTGAGCTCAAACGATCCTCCCGCCTCGGCCTCCCAGAGTGCTAGGATTACAGGCATGAGCCACTGCGCCCAGCCAGGATTTCCAGTTTAAAAAAGATTCTAAGTATATGCCAATCCTTGGTACAGAGGAATAGACTATAACTATCCATGATTGTCCAGTTAATCCAATGCATTAATTAAAGCTAAAAATCATACTTCACAGACCCATTCAGTTTTGAAAATAAAAAATAAAAAAAGCTAAAATACCTAATAGTGATAACATGCCTTCCTTCAATATTTTGTTTAAATTTAAAACATTAAAATTAACTTTCATTTGCCATTTGTTTTAATGTAGAGCCAAGACTTTTACTTTGATCATGGATCTAACTGTTTCTTTCTTACATAAACCACTATAATACACTGCTTATGATTTCCAATGCTGGTTTCTTTAAAGTGTAGCAAGAACTCGAGTGTAGGAGTCTGAGTTTCAGGTGGGTTCAGTATTACCTCCAGCTAATGATCTCTGCTGCTCTGACCAGGGCTCTATATTTGTGACATGAAGCAAGCAGTCATATACTGGCTAAAAGATGTCATTTTTTGATGCTGACATTTATAAGTACTTCAGAAATACAACCTGCCCCCAACCAATTATGCACATTATCTTAATAGCTGTACAGTACATTCTTGAAATCTGCTTTTCCCTGGATGATGAGACTATAGTTGAGTCACTCAGGAAATTATTGAAGGGAACAAAAAGTGTTGAGAACAGAGAAAAGAATAAGACCTTTTAGTATGAAACATCATGGGTGAAGAACAGTGGCTGAGTGGGAGTTTTTCAAAATTCTATTGAGTGGGGAAGTTTTATGTATTTTGAATCTACTCCACATTTCAAGAATCCCTAAGAAGTTATACATTCTAGTGATATAGAACTTTATTTTAAAATACGCTGACTATATTTTAGTTGGTAGATATGTGCACGTGTATGTCTATCGTCCTTACTTCATGTTAATATATCAAACGAGAATCTCATTTTCTAATCAGCAATGAGAAAACACACCTCTTTCTGAAAGTCTTCTGCAAAGATCCCATAAATGACAAAATGTCACGTCCTGCTCTGTTCAGAGAAGAACTAAGGGTGTGAGAATAGGAAAGAGCAGAAAGAAATACTGCAAAATGTAACCCTATAGAATTTCCTCTGCCGGTGCCATGGGAGAATGGCATGGGGGAGGCTATAGATTCTGGCAGGAGCTGCTGGGGGCCTTTGAAAACTAAAGATCGAATCAGTAGGGGGGTCATCTGAAAAAAATATGCAATGGGAGGAAACTCCAAAAGCCTCTGAACTGTTCAGAAAACTCACAGTGGGTTCAGAAAAGGAGAGACAAAAAGGGAGGGGGAGATAAGAGAACAATGGCTGTGGAAAGCAAAGTTCAATAGGAACTGTCAGTACCCAGCGGCTGGCAGCTATCAGAATCCGACCCACTGGGGAAAGATGTCATTCCATTGTAAGCCACACAGGAGGGGCTGTGGAGGGAATATTGTTTCCAGAATCCTTCCGACTCAAAGACTGGAACCAAGCAAGGAGAACAATACAAATAATTAAGGGAGTAGTGGAATTAACTTACAGGGAATTCTTTCTACTTTTCTTCACCTGGTGAGATCAAGTGTAGTATTAATTTCACATCAGATAGGTCTTCTATCAGGGAACTGTATCCTGTCCTGGCAAAAGATGATCTAGTAGATTTTTTCCATTCCCAACTTGGAGGATGTAACAAATTATGTATAGCTTGGGAAAGTGATGCACCGGGTCTGCTGCATCAAGGGCATATTTAAAAATATCTAAAATGTATAAACCGTAAGGAGGGAAAAGAAGTACAAAGTATTGCATTACAAAAGGAAAACAAGAGTCTGCTTCCTTTGCATTTATATAGAATCTATGTAGAGAAGGAAGTCCAACCTTATATTAGCTCTAAGTCATTGATGTTAAACCTTTTCAGTGTTTATTCTTCCATAGCAATTTAGCTTATATTCCAAACCCATTTTGAGTAGCGAATATCATATCCAAGTTGCGGGTGGAAAAATTGAGTCATTGAGAAGATATTTCATTTGCATTCAAATACAGAGCAAGTCAGTAAAAGAGACAAGAATACGACCCAATTTTCTGGCCAGTGGAATAAAAACAGAGCTACAGGTCTACAGATTTTTATCAAATTCAAGTTATAAGGAATTTTTATTACGGCTACAATTTACTCTATAATTTGTCACTCAAATATTACTGCCCTACAATTATATTAATGAAACATCTCTAATCTTCTTATTACTAATGTAATGCATGCCACAATTGACAAAGCACTCCTTTTATACTCCTTTATTGGTGCACATTAAGGATTGAATGCTCGACATGTTTTTAGGCTGCTTTGGTTCCTGTCAATATTTGCTGTCAAAAAAACCCATTTGGGTTCCTGATTTCTTGAGTGATGCTTTAAAAGAAGAAAAAGCATCAAGTCAGGGAGTTAATGACTCATTTTTCAATGTGGTTTTTCTTTGGCACCTATTCTGAAATTATCCATTTTGTATGTCCCTTTTTGAAGGCCACTCTCAAATCATAAGTCTGCAATTTTAGAGCTAGTTGAGAGAATTTTAGAGCTGGTTTAGAGCTATCTTCTGCCAAGTGAAAAGAGAACTCTCTGGAGATGGGTTTGGTAGAGTGAAAAAGTCTGTCCCCAGAGTCAGGCAGCTTCAATTTGGAATCTTTATTTGTGTGACCTTGAGCAAATTAACCTCTTTGAGGATCCATTTCTTCATCAGTAAAATGAAGATGATAATACCAACCTCAGAAGTTTGTTATGAGGATGTAGATATTTGAACCCTCCACCTGTGTCTATTTTGCATTTTTGATGTTCTTACAATACTTTTCTTGAAGCAAGGGTTCCATGGTTAAGAGGTTTGAAAACCATTGACACAGTCTAACATTCATTCATATTACAAATGGGGACAATGAGACCCAGAGCAATTGTCACTTTTTTGAGTACAGAAAACCTGTACCAACTCCTAGCATTGGGCTCTTTTCACTACTATAAGCCACCCATGAACCATGGAGAGGTTACATGGGGGCACATCACTAAAAGTAATCTCCAAACAGGAAAAGGTGGTCACACATAGCATGTGCTTTACCTTACTGTATTGTTCTGGATGACCTTTACGTGTCCCCTTACTGAAAACTATAATCTACTAGAGAGCACACGTACTTTAGATTCAATGGGCTAGTGTTGCAATCAAGTCTTTCAGAAACAATATTTTAACCTGAGCTAACTATTAAGAAGATGTCCTCTATAGATGCTTAATACATGTGTTGGGGTGGGGGCAATCTAATGAAACTTCTAACTTGTTAACCTTTTCCCAAACAGTCCCTACATTAATGTTTCCCCTCTTTCGTCCAAACTGCAGTGACAGAAATGGTCTATTGGTCCAATATAGATCATCTTCTGTGAGTCTTATTTACACTGTTTTCATGTTCTTATTTCAGGCCCCTATGATATTTCATTCAATCTAAGACACCGCCAATTGTAAAATACCATTATTTTATGTCCTGCCAAGAAATAAAGCAAATGTGCCAATTAAAATTGTAAGATGCCACTGGTTGTAGGACACATTCTGACTTCAGATATTAAAGGAGGTACATCTTGGAATTAATGAAGTATGAATCTATATTTGCTACCATATAAGATATATCCTTCCCCCTGTCTTATGCTCCCTCCTCCTCCTCACACTCTAGGTCACCTGATATTTCCGTTAAGCAGAGAAATAGCACAGGAGCCTCAGCCTTAGATTTTCCAAAATGCTTTCCTCTAAAATTATGCTGTACTTGCCAAAGAGCTCCAATTAAATAAATAAGTAAAAGAAAAAAAAATTGTGCTCTATGTGTGTGTGTGTGTGTGTGTGTGTGTGTGTGTATATATATATATATATATATATATATCTTAGCATATATGGTACATACCGATCAAAAATACTTCTTGGCTTGTTGGCCCTAGGAATGGCTCCATGATGATATACCTCACTTGTTATCTGCCACAAATACTTTGGATCTGTTCCTTTCTGTGGGATAGGTATTATTCTAGTAAGAGGGGGAGTTTTAAAGCCCCAAGGTGGGAAAAGTCACTTCCTGGTCTCGATGGAAGCAGAACACAGACCCACTGCCATGTCACATGAACGTGGGCGCTGGACATTTCCAGTATCATGGCCCCTGGCAACAGAGCTTGTACTAGGCAGTTCCAAATGGACCTTACTACACTTCCTAATGATTTTGTTTGGTGTTATACCAAAATCATCCAGTCTGTGTCATAAGATAACAAAATATTTTGTTCCCTTTGCTCAAGCATCATTTTTATGCATAACATCAAAATGAAATTTCAACTTTTCAAACCCACGTATCCAATTACTCATAAAGCAACACTTTATCTTCTATGGGGAAAAAAAATCTGTTCTACTTTTAAAAAAGTATTTAATGCTTATTTTATGTGAGTGATACTACTGGTTGAAGACGTTTTAGATTTGCATTAATTATTTTCACCTTTTGACATTAGATACAATATGGGCAAAAATCCAAATTTACATATTCTCTTCCCAAGTTCAAATTACTGCATCAGTATATCCATACATAATTTAATGTTTAGAGTATGTCATGTTTATTAGAAAATATTTTATGTTTATTGCTGATGGAGATTAGTATGTTATCTTAATAAAGGATAAGAGCCAATGAGTTGTGATACAAAGGGAACTTGACTTTCTAGTAAGTACCCTCTTTCCTCCTTACTGAGCCACACAGGCATGTGTGTGGGAGCAGGTAGAAGAGTATCAATTCCAGAGACCTAAGGCAATGAAGCAGCAGGACATTATGGAAGGGAGGAGGTGGCTTAGGAGGTGTAAATGTCTCCCTTCTCCATGGTATATGTGAAGGAACCTGAAGGAGGGCTAAGGTGTGGGATGGCTTTTGCAGATGCTCTTTCCTCCTTTCCTATCATTATGTGTTCCTTCCTCATCCCAGAGAGAGGAAAATAATATGCACCACAGGAGGGCAACAGCCAGAACAAACTGTCTTGAAATGCTTCTATTTAATAGGGAGTCATAAAATCACTGCACAGACCTAAGGATGAGTGCCAGAAATGTGGAATAAATGGAAGTCAAATTTTCTTTTGCATATTTTTGTGCTGTCATTATAGCAATTTTCCTGAGATAAAAAGCTTTGAAGATGTACTTTTCAGACTCATTTTTCCTCACAATGATTACTGTCTCAGAGAGTGTCATAGCAATTTCTCATTTTTCTTGAGCTAAATCTACCCTGTTTTCTCTTTTAGGCAAATATCAATATTCCAATGGGAGCCTTTCGGCCAGGAGCTGGGCAACCCCCCAGAAGAAAAGAATGTACTCCTGAATTGGAGGAGGTGAGGAAAACTTAGCTAGCAGAGCTCAGCAATGTCTTTCCCCTTCCAAATCCTCACTACAGAGGGCAGAGGCAAGGTGAGGGCCGGCTCTCCAGGACAAGGGAGAAGGCGAGTGACTGTGTGTCAAGGAGTCACAGTTAGTCTATACATTTCTTTTTTTTTTTTTTTAATATTTTTTTATTCCGTTCTTTTTTCACAAGTGCAGCCACCTGATATACATTTCTTTAGTTGTCTTGCTCAATCAGCCACAAAACACACTGCCCCTCCCTTTCCTTCAGCCAAATTTAAGTGCTGTACCTGATACAGTTACTTCAAGGTACCAAGTTTAACTTCCAGTCTGTTGATTGATTGACTGATTGATTGTGTGTGTGTGTGTTGTGGGGGGCAGAGAGGACATAGCCTCTCAGATGCTTTTTGGTTTAGTGATAGTCACTAGATTGGTAAGTTTTCACCCGGGAACTTTTATGGAAGCGAGCAGGATGTATTTGGTACAGCTTTTGATGAGTGAGGAATCCAAGTGGGAGCCCAGGGAGTGAGCACATTAAAGCACTTGGGGATTCAAACAAACAAACAAAAACTCAATCTCTGTATGTTTCCTTTGAAAAGGGGATTTTGCAAGGGAATCTGGTAAGCCTCCATTTCTGTATTTTTTCTTCTAATTCTTTTTTTTTTTTTTTCTTTTTTGAGACAGAGTCTCACTTTGTTGCCCGGGCTAGAGTGAGTGCCGTGGCGTCAGCCTAGCTCACAGCAACCTCAAACTCCTGGGCTCAAACAATCCTCCTGCCTCAGCCTCCCGAGTAGCTGGGACTACAGGCATGCGCCACCATGCCCGGCTAATTTTTTGTGTATATATATTTTAGTTGTCCATATAATTTCTATTTTTAGTAGAGACGGGGTCTCGCTCTTGCTCAGGCTGGTCTCGAACTCCTGACCTCGAGCGATCCACCCGCCTCAGCCTCCCAGAGTGCTAGGATTACAGGCGTGAGCCACCGCGCCCGGCCTCTTCTAATTCTTTTCCCCCAAATTCAAGTACCTGGTTTGCTAAAATGGAGGCTAAAATTAATAATGAATGCAGTAAATAGGGAAGAGTTCCCTCCTCAGATGTTTATATTTCTTACCAAATTGTGACTTTTCTAATGAAACCTGGAAGGTCTTATTCTAGGGAAAAATAAGTTAAGATTTTATTAGCACAAGGCAAGGAAAATGGAATTAAATAAAGCTACAAGCCACAAGGCATAGCAAACTGTATTTTATCTTTTTAAAAAGTTAAAAAGACTTTTTTTAACTTTAACAGGTAACATTTTTTTGCTATTTGCCCCCAAAAGAACATCTATTCCTAATAAACTTTTGTCGGGCATCTAACCTTCTTTCCTGTGAATATTCCTGGTGTGGTCCTAACTTAGTGGTTCCAGCCTCCTATCAATAGAAAGATAATCTTTGAAAGGAAGAGATGGAGTATTTGATTGACATCATCAAGTTCTGGAATTTTAGCCACTAAGTTGACAAATAAAAATTTTGAACATACAAATTGAAAAGGCCTGGCCCTACCCTGCTTTTATGGTTACATAGTCTGGTGTTGCTCACTTTGGCATCCAAATATCTCATTATCTCAGCTCAGTCCCAGAGCTCTCCATCTGGGACTTTAGTCAAGTATTTCTGAGTTTGTCCCCCCCATTCCTCAGAGGGCCACTGTGAAGAGTCAGTGATATAATGGACACGGCAATAGCCTAGTAGGTATTTTATAAATGATTGTTCATCAATTGATCTAATTATCCAATTTTCATGAAGGACTCCTGAGCCTATTGTTTTTTTGCATGTTGTAAGAAAAAGGCAGTGGGGAGGTAGAAGGGATGACAGTGGAATTCTTCCTATACCTCCATTTATCTGTAATTAGATTTTTCCTCCTGTGCTTCCTCTTAAACTGTGTCTGTCACTACCATGGCAATCAGTTAGAAGGTAGCTTGACCCTCTTTTCTCACTAAATTGACTGATATAACAGTTGTTTTGGAGGCTTGCATCTCACCTTTCATCTGTGGTACAGGTGGCCATTGGTTCTTCTTTTTACAACTGGTACGTTCTTCCACACAAGTGGAGGAAAGGGGTCTGAGGAAGCACTTTGCTCTCCTTCTTTCCTTGTCCCCAGCCTGATGGTTCCAGCACATTCTAAAATAGCTAAGAACTGATACACCTACTTTATAACCAGCCACATATACAAATAGCCAACCTGTATTCATCACAGGATGGAGGGAATGAGGTACCCACAGAGGTCCAGAAATCCCAGTGTTTCTTTTTTTTTTTTTTTTTTTTTTTTTTGAGACAGAGTCTCACTCTGTTACCTGGGTGAGTGCCGTGGCATCAGCCTAGCTCACAGCAACCTCAAACTCCTGGGCTCAAGCAATCCTCCTGCCTCAGCCTCCCGAGTAGCTGGGACTACAGGCATGTGCCACCATGCCTGGCTAATTTTTTATATATATATTTTTAGTTGTCCAGATAATTTCTTTCTATTTTTAGTAGAGACGGGGGTCTTGCTCTTGCTCAGGCTGGTCTCGAACTCCTGAGCTCAAACGATCCTCCCGCCTCGGCCTCCCAGAGTGCTGGGATTACAGGCGTGAGCCACCGCGCCCGGCCCCAGTGTTTCTTAAATTGTGTCACACCTTTCTCATGGGGTTCATTGGGCAGAAGGGTAGATCTAGGGGTGGCATTCCCTTCCCATAAAAGCAGGAATGAACTTTCAGGATTCATGAGGTCCTAGGGAGGGAGTGAGATTTAATGACTTAATCTCTGGGCCAGACCTCAGAATAAGTTTCTCATGGAAACAACACTGTAAGGGGAGTGGGTAGGCAGCTTGGCTTGGCCACAAGGTGGGTTAGGTAGGATTTTGTGGGTTAGCTTGAGGCCCCAGCCGCCTTTTGAGGCACAGTTTGAATGGGGAAATGGAATCTGAATTCAAAATGACTTACACATCCATATTGGTTATCATCCAGTTTGCAAACTCGAAATTGCTTACTTTCATAGATTTGGGATTTGTTGCCTAGCCTTACATTAAGATAATTACTGTATAAAGTGGAGATGTGGAGATCATAACATACCTTCTCTGATCAGCACAGGTGACCTCTATCACAGTCCATAGGTCGCCCGTATAAACTCAGGTTTTTTGATCTTGACACCCTCTCAGATGTGAAGAGGATGCACTCCAGCAGGAAGCCAGGACAAATCTCTGGCTGTCTGACAAGGCCTGTGAGTACTGGCTATGTCTCCAGCCCACCTGTGGTCTCTGGCGAGCCCTTTCCTCTGCTCACAGAGCTGGAGTACGCGCCCTCTGTCTGCCTGGCCCAGCCAGAGGTGCGCACGTGCCAGAGGCAGAGGCCTTCCAGCCAAATCCTAATAAGCAGGGCTGGTCTTTTGCATAAGAAACTGCTTGCTTGAGGTAATTTGAAGGGTATTGACAAGACTCCACTAAGCCTCCCAAATCTCTCATTTGACTGAAACACCATCACTATTAAGCCACAAAATAGCACATTGGGATTTTCTGTTAATTATTTCCCTTTCCACCTGGTCCCTTCACGAGCTGCAAACATATTTAATTCTGGTCCAGCCACTTCCTAGCCGTGTGGCCTTGGGCAAATTTCTTAGTCCTTCTGTGCCCGAGTGTCCTCTACTGTGAGATAGGGATAATAATAGCACCAGATTTTTGGAGTTGAAGTGAGGATTCAATGAGTTAGTACATGTAACTTGGAACAGCAAGCAGTGTAAGTGCTTGCTGTTATTACTGTCTTCAGTGTTTGAACATGAACGAGCAGGTCAGATTGTACTGCCCCACATAGAGAGCTTAGGAAAAAACTCAGTAGGGCATCTGGTAGTAAAACGGGAGATGAGAGGAAAGTGAGATAGCTGGAAAATGGTTCACCATTTAGCAAAGTTTTATGAATACTCTGTGACCCCCAAAGGAAAGATTTCCCTTCACAACAGCCATTCCTGAAACTGGTAGGAATGGTTCTGTGGCTGATAAGGCTTCTTTCACACACTCTTTATCTAAACCAAAGAATGTCTTTCATGTCCCTTCTTAATTCAAGTATCTACTTACAAAAGAAAAAAAAAAGGTTGTATTTATTAGCCAAACGGGGCCATCTGGAACCCTGCTTGTTCATGCCTTAATTTACTATAATTCTTATAATAATAAATTCATAGAATAAATGGAACCTGATTCCTATTACGTTTTTAAAAGATGAGAGAAGATTTAGTTAAGAAAATGCACCACCATTAACCCCCTTCCTGAGTCAATATCGTAATGTCTAATTACTAAATATAATACATCCACTTATAATTTTCCATTATATGTCACCTTACCAAACCAAAGGCTAAAAGTCTTACCTTGATAAATAAAAAACAGTGCATTAAGGTTTTAATAACTTGAAAGAAAAGTGCCTAATATTAAATATTATTAATCTGCATATGTTCACATATTTACACATAAACATATAAATACAGACATTGGCTTTATGTGTTAAATGTGCCAGTTTTGATGTTATGAAGACAGTGAATGTGACTTACCCAGGAATTTAACAGAAGGAATTGGAAACATTTTTCTCCTTCATGCTTCTTTATTAAGATCTACCCACCTAACAACCGTGGGAACATTTATAAGTGAGGAAACATTTTTCATTTCACCGCTACACATATCGGAAAAAAAAAAAAAAACACGCAGTACTTTATAGCCTTGTTAAAAATTTCTTTCTGAAAGCCTAGCAAAGAACGTTTGGAATACCTAGTCCTCTGAGTAGATGTTTTACAGTTTTAATTATTGCTTCTAAACCTGCATTTATAAATGATGAATGTGTGTGCATAATGAAAAGCAGCCACTCCTGCGGCTCTGTACGTTGATCCGGGGGAATGATATTTTTCAGATATATACAGCAGGTGTAGTCTACACTGAATTACTTGATCACCTTGTGTGGGTGACAAATTAGCTATTTCATCAGCACTGTACCAGATTCAAAGAAAATGACTATAGGAAAAACCATTAGCCCTTAGTAGAAGAACGGCACCTCAATATTTTATATGTCTACTCATCCCCTCCAATAAGCACTTTAAACACATTTCTATAAAGGCCGTGTCTGCCAAGTAATTTGTTAGGGTTTGGGGAAGCTTGAATACTTTTTTCCTTTAGGTTCTGACCAATTTGAGAACTAGATATAGGATTCAGCCGGGGATTAACACACAGCCTCAGCGTTAATACCCAATTGAGAGGGCCGCGGGGCAGGCAAGCGTGCGATTTCTTATTCCTTTCCCCTGGAACTGTACTGGTCCACCCAGTTGTTGGCCAAGCAGAGGGAGCTCTGCCAGTCTTCCACTGGGGACTGTGTTAGTTTGGGTCCTCCAAGAAGCAGACTCAAAGATATTTATTGGGGAAAACACTTGCAAGGAAAAATGGGGAGGGAGTTGCATGAGGTTAAGAGAACAGTCAGACCGTGAGACAGGGGAAGGAGAGGACACAAGGAGGGCGGTTCTAAGGCCAATCTCCAGCTGGCAGAGCAGTCCCTGGGCTCCCAGGGATGGGCCCGCCTTAGGATTCCTGTTGCATTTTGTCATTGGCTTGGAGCAGCCGTGGGAAGCGTGACCTCAGCATGGTGATGGATGAATTTCAGGGTGAAACAGCTGGCGCCGTCATTCAATTACCCTCCCTGCAGTAAACCGATCCGAGATGTGTTCTTATGGCTGTCACTGTGATCAAATGTTCTTCCAACACCTTTCTCCAGGGTGGAGTGGAGAGGGATATGCCACCCCCCCCACTTCTAGCAAATAGAAGGAATAGGCTAACAAGCAACTTTGTTCTGTAGTAATGAGTTGGAGTTCTCAGAGCCACGCACTGCAACTGATCTTATTGTTTTATAATCACTGTTATATGTGTGTATGCTATATGTACATAGAGGCATAGATTTGTCACTATTGTACACTCTTGGGATTAATCAGTTGAACAACAATCAACAAGTATGCGTGTGCACCTCTGTGCCAGGCATTGGAGGAGCCACAAAAAAGAATAGGATGTGGGTCCTGCTCTAAAGCTGAGACACACATAATATTCAAAGATAGGAAATTTAAAATATTCCCCAAAGCAGGAAGGGGAAAGCTGGGCCTCCTCTGTCGCTGTTTCCCATCCTGCCCATATTCAAAGAGGTTTTGCTTATGTTCCTTTCAGTCCTGAAGATGTCATTGGAACAAAGGCTGGCAGCCACCGCACCCCAAACAAAACTTTGAAAATTCTTGGACTAAGTCATTGTTAGAGCCAGCTGTGCACTAACATTCTATAAAACTGCTGTCGGGCAGGTTATGATCATATGATACAAAATTAAAACCAATCTTGTAAGATACTTCTTTTGGAAACACAGATCCTTATGATGGTAATTTTTATTAGTTATCAGGGGTTGAATAGTACTTTAGTGTTTTCTAAGTCACATAGAAATTACTTGTTTTCTTCTTCCAACTTTATTCCACATTTTGACACAAACTTTAGGAGATCTTATTGAAACTCTGAGGCTGTCTCAACAACACAAGAGAAAGTCATCCTGCTAGAATCACACTCTGACATTATTCTTGCTTTAATTTTTTTTTTCTGGTTAATGCCCGTGACCCAGAGGATCAAATGTCTTTTTTGGTGAGTCAAACTTCCTCTCCTTTTTCTTCAGGGTGCTCCTCCTACTTCGGATGAGGAGAAGAAGCCAATTCCAGGAGCGAAGAAACTTCCAGGACCTGCAGTCAACCTGTCGGAGATCCAGAATATTAAAAGTGAACTGAAATATGTCCCCAAAGCTGAACAATAGTTGGAAGAAGAAAGGTGAGTGAAAAACTATTTTTTTTTGTCTAAAAAAGATCACTATAAAATAGTTTAAGGAAGCCTTTCACAGAAAGAATCTGCAATTCTAGAAGCGTTTATTAAGTGCCAGGGGCCTTCAATTTAGAACAGTATTTCTGGTGCAGTTTTTTGGTAAAGCCAAGGTTATGGACCTATCTTATTCCATAATCAGTCAGAGATCCATTGACGATGTTTGCCTGTCATTCCCTTTCTGATCATCCTTCTTGGTTGGGGAAGGATGAAGCTGAGAAAAGAAAGATGCTTGGGAAAGGACCTTAAGGAGCTTTTGATCTTGGGGTCCAAGGGGCGCTTCCTCATTCCATGCCTCAGTTTCCTCACCCAGATACCACAAAGAGTGATGAGCTGCTCCTGAGCTGGAGGATCAAAGGAGCAAGTTGGTGAGCAGGTTTGGAAGTGTAAAGGGGCCTATAAACAAGTAACCCAGGTATCTATCTGTAAGGGTAGGTTCAAAACTGTACACGCTGCCTGACAAGGCACTGTAAGCAGGGCATGTGATCTTATTTTTATTTTAATTGGGTCCGTTCAGTAATGATCTCTGGTGAGGGATCAGCCCACCCTTCATCTGCAGACCTGGCTCCTGTGGACTGGTGTGGAAATTCTGCCACCAGGGGGAGTGTGGAATTAGCCCAACTCATCACTTTTTCTCCTATGGAACGCTTGGAGCAAATCTACCCTTTCCCAACATTGCTAAAGCCCACCATGCACAATCTAGTCCATTTCTTAAGCAGAACTTTAAGTCTAGAGGAGAGGACTCTATATTGGAAACATCAAACAGGTTTTTATCTGGTTGATTGTCCTTTCATTCATCCATTCATTTGTCCACTTACCCATTTATTCAACCAATATTTATTGAGTATCCACTATGTGCTGAATATTAGAAACATTTATTAATCACCATGAGCAAGAGACTGTGTGAAGAGCATTATATATCCACTGTTTCTTTTAAACATCATGATCTCCAATTATTGCCCTCATTCTTGAGATGAGCCTTAGAGAGACTGATTTTCCCCATCTAGCATGCATCCTAAAAAGGGGGTCTAACTTCAAAGTTAGTGCCGTCACCTACTTGTTATATTGCTTCAACCCCATCCTCCCACCACATCTTACAGATGGATCGCACACTTCCTGTTGGTATTGGGGTGAAATCTTCTGACCACACAGCTGGCAGAAGCAAGCGCTGGGGCAGATGGGGCCCTGCTGTGTCTTCTCTTTTAAACAGAATGAAGAACAGAATGTTCTGTGAGACAATCCAATGCGGTGTGGCAATGTTATTTGTGTCACGCTTATGCTGACTTACTAGGATATTTGCAAGTTAGTTCTGCTGAAAAGATTTCTTTATAGTATAGAGAAAGAGAGGAGCTGTCTTGAGCTAAAATAAAAGAATGATATCTGGTGTTTTCAGCACAGTTACATAAAAGAACAAAGGAATAAGAATAAAACACAGTGGATTCTGTGACCATAGAATGACTCTCAGGAACCTGGATGCAGACGAAGTGACGTGAGCAGGAACTGACCTGACACATGGCCACACACACTTGTTAGTATTAATGACAGAGAGGAACAAATTGACGACTGAATATCATACTCAGTCCTGCTTCTGTTGCCAAGCTGAGATGAAATCTTCCAGTATGTTTGGGATGAAGCTGTAGAACTTCCTTGTGAGAAAGCGTGGAGAAGGGAAGTTAACTTTTCGTAATATTTATATCATTACCCAACCAAAGCTTTTCAGTTGGACACATGAGTTTTTAATGCAGACTTTAAAGGTTTTTGCTTTTATGAAATCCATGTCAACCTAAGTTTAACCCCAGTTTGTTTCAGAAGAATTTGGTTTTGAAGATTCAAAGGAATGCTGTTTTAAAATGAGCTCAGAGAGGATCTTGCAGTGTTACTTGGCAGTGGGATTGATTCAGTAGCCTTGGATATAGGGTTACAGGGAATAGGGGAAAATACCAACTCAATAAAATATTGAAAAGGTACCAGAGTATCCCAAATTTTTGTTACTTCATTTTTCTCAGAGAAGACTTTAATGATTCTTCTCTCCTGAACAAATTCTAATGCAAAACCACTCAGAGACATCTATTTGTCCTTATTCTTACAGAAATGTGAAAATCTAAGTTGTCAGGGTAATTGATCTGAATTCCAAATGAGTACAGTCATTGTTTTAAGCCAAGAAATGATCTTTATTTCTTGTAGGATGGATAGTAAGCTGGTTTGCTTTTGACTCATTTGTTTTTCTCCTGAAAATATGTCTGAGATTTGAAGACTTCCATGGTCATGGTCTGTGATCACAGAGGGAGAGCATTTCTTACATTGATCCAATGGACTCATAAGCAATAAATACTCTGGACCAGCCACCACCACTTAACCCCTCACTGGTTGCATAGATTTCCTCCTTCTTGGGCCACCACTTTGTCACCCACCCTCACCTTATATTGTCCGATTATTTGATCAAACAGATCATTGGTTTGAAGATTGAATAAGTCCATTGTGTCCATATTGTCAAACACTGTGAAAACCACGAAACTCAAGGCTGAAAGACCACATTATACTGTAACTATTTCAGTACTTTAGACCTAAAACAGAGTAGCATCTCATTCCAGCTGAGATCAGTGCCTTCTTTTAAATGGGATTTCAGATTCTTCCCGTGTCCTGTGTCATGGCCAGAATTGTTCACAGAAATCAATTAAAAGCATTACAGAACAAGAACCAGAAAGGCCAATGACTAGCCCATTAGGGATCAGGAATCATGGCTGATAGAAAAGGACTTAGGGCCTGGACTTAATCAGGAACCAGACTAGGCAACATAGAGACAGCATGTACCATGTCAAAACCAAAAGACACAGGAGTGTCCCAAATGGGTCCCCAGTCTGGACTAGATAACGTGGGGCAGGGAAGGTAGGATGTTCAGCTGTAACTTTTGGGAGTCTCCTGGCTGTGATTTAAGGTGGCCAGATGGTGATTTAAGAAAAGTCTAAGAGCCAGATGAAGAGGCAGTACCAGCAGCAAAGTCTGAAAACCAGGCATCCTTCAACACTCGTCTGCTGCATTATCAGGAATCCTGCAGGCCACCACCACAAGCCATTGTCAGCTTGTTTGCTTGTAGATGTAGCAGATGCCACCTCAGGCTTCATGGACAAAGGTCTGGGAACCTAGAGAACTGCTCAGGGCTGGTGTCCAAATAGACTCTATGTCCATTTCTGCTCCCTCCCAACTCTCAAATCAGAGAACACGTGCTCAGTAAAGAACCCTTGTAACTAGCTTCTGTATCATGGGTACTTTCTTCTTTCAGTCCTAAGATGTATAGATATAAAACTTGGTCCCTTTTCTCAGGATACTTAAGGTTTTTTTTGTTTGTTTGTTTTTAGGATACTTAAGTCTTGATGGAAAGATAAAGTACTTCAAAAGGTAGATAACAATTTAAGAATTAGATAGCAGCTCAGTTATTAAAGATATCCCAGGGCTATGTATGACCCAGTAATAAGTAGGCAATAGAGATAATCAATGTTGTGACTTTTGAGGGGGGAAGGTGTGATGATTTGGGGTCAGGGACAATTTCAAGGAGGTGGCAGGAATGGAAAGGTTTAAGCAGAGGCTCTGAACATGTGGAATGTCCAGGGCATCATTAGGAGACCAGCCTAGTGAGACCAAACTGTTCTTCTAGGTGAACTAGTAGGCCTTGGACTATACGTTAAGAAACAATTCTGTAGGGCAAGAAATGAGAGTGAGTTGGAAGGATCTACAACTCCCCTGAACCCATATGTAGCCCCATAATCTCAAGTTAGTCTCTATCCCATACCCCACATCAACTAACCAGTCTTGATTCTGGATTTTGAAGATTTGGAAAGAATCATTATAATGCCCTGTTGGGGGAGGTGTGCCTTTGTCTTAGCTTAGGCTGCTATAACAAAACACCATAGCTTGGGGGGGGGGCGGGGCTAAACCAACAGACATTTATTTCTCACAGTTCTGGAGGTCAAAAGTCTGACATCAGGGTACCAGCATGATCAGGTTCTAGCGAGGACCCTCTTCCTGGCTTGCAGATGGCTGTCTTCTTGCTATGTCCTCATGTGGTATAGAGAGGAAGCTCTGATGTCGGTTCTTCTTCTTATAAGGGCATTAATCCTATCATGGGGGTCCTACCCTCATGACCACACCTAAATCCAATTACCTCTCAAAGGGGGAAGGTGTGATGATTTGGGGTCAGGGACAATTTCAAGGAGGTGGTGGGAATGGAAAGGTTTAAGCACTATCTCCTAATACTGTCACACTGGGGGTTAAGGCTTGAACATATGAATGGGGGAGGGGGGACTCAAACGTTCAGTCCAGGACAGCTCTCTTCCTCCAGCACTCTGCCCCACCCCTAGCATCTTCTGTTTATGCTGTCATAATACTTATCAAATTGTAATAGATTGGTTTTTTCATTTATATCTTCATGATGCCAACATATAGCTCCTTAAAGGCTGCAGTGCATATGATACATATTAGGCACACAGGGCACGTCTATATAGGATGTTACTGGTGCCCTGACCGTAGCACATCTAGTGTCCCCTAGAAATGTATACATTCTAAATCCTTGTATTCTTAGGGAGATTACTGCTTAAAAGCAAGACTAGCTTCTCTCCCAAGGGCTAAAGGTAACATTGTTGACCATATTCAATAATGGGCTCAGAAATTTGACTTCAATTCATTGATTATATTCCTCTGGGAAATTGAAAAATTAGAGAAAATGTCAAGTTAGGTAGGTTCTTATCCCTCAAAGGGGAAAAAAACATGTAAAACCAGAAGAAAACTTAACTTTTCGAGAATTCTTTGGCTTTCTTTTTCAAAGAACATCTATGTCCACATAAGACATATTTACCAACCAGTCATCCAGAGAGATGTCATCTCTGATAGAGGAGAACATAAGATGCTCATTACTCTTAAATGTTAAGCATTATGCATCACCATCATTCCTGCTGATTCAAGGGCTAATTTTGAGAGTGTTGGCAGGAGGGCAAATAGATGTACCCAGCTACTTGATAAAAAGTACACTTAACACCTAACAACAGACCCCGAAGATACATGAAGCAAAAACTAAGAGAACAGAAGGCAGAAATAGACAATTTAACAATAATTGGGAACTTTAATACCCCGCTTTCAATAATGGCTAGAAGTAGACAGAAGATCAACAAGGAAATAGAAGACTTGAACAGCGCTGTAACCAAATGGGCCTAACAGACATATATAGAACACTCTACCCAACAACAGCAGAGTACACATTCTTCTCAAGTGCACATGAAACATTGTCCAGGACAGACCATATGTTAAGCCATAAAATAAGTCTCAAATTTAAAGGGATTAAAATTATGCAAAGTCTGTTCTGTGACCACAATGGGATGAAATTAGAAATCAATCACAGAAGGAAGTTTGGGGAATTCACAACTTGTGGAACTTAACACACTTTTAAATAACCAAGGAGTCAAAGAAGGAATCACAAGATAAATTAGAAAATACTTTGAGATGAATGAAAACAAAAATACTTTTTAATAAAAGCCATTCTAACTAGGGTAAGGTGATATCTCATTGTGGTTTTAATTTGCATTTCCCTGATAATTAGTGACGTTGAGCATTTTTTCATATGTTTATCGACCATTTGTCTATCTTGTTTTGAAAAGCTGTTATTTGTACCCCTGTAATATTTTGAAACGATAACAATAAAAAAACAAAAATAGAACATAGCAAAACTTATGAGATGAAGGCAGTGCCTAGAGGGGAGTTTATGTTACAAATGCTTATATTAAAAGAGAAGAAAGATCTCAAATCAATAACTAACCAATCAAATCAGTATTAGCAGCTCCATGTTTGGGAAATGTGCCCTTTATCATCCTAGAGTAAACTTACGATTAAATTGACGTGTGAATGGAAATATCATCCTTTCAAATGGTAAGGCATAATAAGTTTAAAAAATTTATTTACATAAACACTATAACAATGTGACAGGAGCTGAAAAATAACAAACAATTGCCCGGAAAATCTCCATCTTTGCATAATACTCACTTTGATATCTCCCCTTCCAGTCTTTTCCTCTGGGTTTACTAATATGGGTGAGATACAACTAAGTTGCTAACAATATGGTGATTTGAGATCATGAAGACTTGGTCTCATTTCCGTCTACTGTTGCAACTTTGAGCTCTATGTCTCTATTTTCTCATTTCATAAAAAGCAGAAAATGACACTTCTCTCATGGGATAGTTGTGAAAGATTAGGGAGATATATTTTTAAAAGTATCTCCAGGCACAGGACCTGGGATGGGGTAATTACTCAGCAAATGGGAACTGGTTCTCCTTATACTTTTTTCTTATGTAGCATCATTCATAGTACTTGTATAGCTTTATATCTTGCTTTTTCCACTTTACATTTTATCAGAAGACTATTTTTCATGTTGCTTTGCAGACGTCAGAATTAAGATGATTTATTTCTCATAGTCTTGACTTATCATGATTTCCTAACCTTTTCTCTCTGCCAGAAGACAGAGGACTGATTTATTGTTTTACATAAAACTCAACTTAAAAAACAAAAAACTTCTCCAAATGTCTTCTCTGTGGTTTGTGGAAATTTTTTGTCCTCAATTTTGAAACGTTCCTTTTTTTGACCCAATTACAGAGCTTTATTCACTTTCTCTGAAGGAAATGGTTTTATGCTGAGATTTTTCACTTTCTAGTGAAGCTATATTTCTTTTGATTTGTGATGCTCTTTTTTTCCTGCTCTTTACTTGGTTAAGATAAAGACAACTTCTGCAGTGGTTCTGATCTGCACCAGGTTTTGTTCATTTGTTTTCCTGCCTGGCACAGCTCTTGTTCTGGGCCTGGTTATAGCCTGTGTGGGTGTAAAGGACTCTTGAGAATGAATACAAGAAGCCTTTGAGTTGATTGTGGCAGTTGCTTTAAGAGCCTCTTCACAGCAAACACACAGAAGCTGCCTGGAAGGTTTCTATTAAAACAGAGATCTGTAGGGTCTAGTGTGTGAATTCTCAGGAGGGAGTTGGAATTGGTAAGCAAGCTTTTAGGGAATAGACTTGAGATTAGAAAAGCACATCTGCTCCAGCCAGCTTGGTGGAAGGCAGAGGTGATTCAGGACCCAATTCTGTAGATCCTTGTACACTGGCATGTAAATTTCCATAGACCAAAGGACAGCTACGACTGGCACTTGCCCTGCTCCCATTGTAATGGAACTCATTATTCTATCTCAGAGGTTCTCAGTGGGGGGCGGGTGTGGATTTTGACCCACAGGGGACATTTGGCAATGTCTGCAGACAGTTTGGGTTGTCATACCTGGGGAGAGGGGTGGACTGCTGTCATCTAGGGGAGAGAGGCCAGGGATGCTGTTAAATGTCCCACAATGCCCAGGACATCCCCCTACAGCAATGAATGATCCAGCCCCAGATGTCAATAGTGCTGAGAGTAAGTAACCCTGACTTATCTGCTTGAAAGGTTGATGTCAGGTCCAGCTTGTTGCATACTTTCCTTTCTAAGCAATCAATGCATTGCATTTATAGAAATTAAAATGTTAATAAAAAGAATATAGTAATTAATTTCCCAATATTTATAATCTCTTCATAGTAATCAGAGACTTAGGGATGAAGCACTCTTAAATATGACTCTTTTGTCAATTGATAAATTAAACATATTTATGGTATATAGTATATATGGAAAATCCCTGAGTAATGGTTTTAAGCCTCAAACCCAACTATTCTTTATAGGTTATCTTTTCATCTCAAATGTATCAGAAAGCAGTAGGTTATCTCAGCAGTTCACCAAGTCTTTTAAAATATTACTGTTTAGCATTAAATAGTCATCAGTACTAATATCAGTATCATTTTTATTATCTTTATTAGCATTGCCATTTATTATATGCTTGTGATATACCTGGTACCGTGTCTTGTGCTTCACATACATTATTTCATTTACTCTTTATGCTGACTGCATAGGGCCATTTTGTTTATGGGGGAACAAAGGCTGAGAGTTTATGTTACTTGACCAAGGTCACTCAGCATGTAAGTCACAAAGGTGATGTGCAAACCATCATCTGTCATACTCTGTGGCCAGTCTTTTCAATCCTGTCACCCACTGTGCTCTTTAAAAATGTTCTTTCAGGTATAGTCTTTGCAAATATTTCACCCATGTTGGGTCAGGGTAAAGCAAGCAAAGGCTAAAGAGACTACGGAAACTGTTGCCTCCACAAAGAGGAACACTGAGCCACAACTCTGACATGTTGGTTTATTTGTTCCTTTGTTTGCTTGTTGTTTGTTCGTTCACTCATTCATTCCTTTGGTCAGTCAGTCAGCATTTGTTAAGCCAAAGGATGCACCAGGTGCTGAGTACAACAGGCATTGGAGATTCAAATATGAGTCAGAGTGTCTACCCTGGTTCACAGTTTAATGGGCAAAACATTGCATGGGAGCACAAATAATTTGTTCTTTTATTTAAGAGTCTTGAATAAAAGGAAGGGTTAATGCCCATAAATATCAGAGAAGCATTAGAGAAGAAGAGAGAGAAAAAGAGAGAGAAAGAGAGAGAGAGACTGAGAGAAAGGGAAAGAAAGAGAAAGAAAGGAAGGAAAGGAGGGGAGGGGAAAGAAGAGGAGAGGAGACCGAACAACACCGATTATGGTGATGCTGAGGATGACACGGACCTTGCCTGGTGCTGACAAAACTGCAGCAGAGCAAAGCCAGACCTCTGCAGAGCGCGCCTTTGCTCCTGGGATGAGCGATGGCCTGTCAGGCATCTCTGTGTCATTCACGGTACAGCCGTCTCCTACCCACGAAGCCTTTTCTCTCATTCCCTTTCACGCTGTGTACAGCCCACGCAGAAAACTGGGGAAGTGAATTCCAGGCTGTCTAATCAGGCTTGGCTGCATCGTGACAACGCTGCTCGTTTTAACTCCGTGCACATGTTGTGGCATTTGAGAAAGAGAAGGAATCACGAGGAGCAAATCAAGACTTGCAAATTTAACTTGTACTCCCTTGCACCGCTCCCTGCCTGTGAACTGATCTCTCCACACCCTCCAGTTTAGGGCTTTATGCAGATGGCGAGGGGGTGGCTAGTTTAATCCCAGGAAGGGTCAGTCAACTGGCTTCTCACAGAGGGAAATTTCTATTAAGCAGTCGACAGATTGGAGTCTCTTTCATCCAGGCAGGTGGCACAAAGGCTGCTCAGAGCAATTCATCTTGACTGCTAGATAAACAGCAGAAAGCAGGCACGTCCTATTGCCAGAAAGTCACTGGATGCCTTCTGTAGGAAGGACAGTGGCACTTCCTTCCACCCCAGAAGACTTGCCCTCATGTGTAGCTGGCACAATCGAGTCATTAATAAGTAATACACACTTGACTGCCTAGTTTTTGCCTGACCCTCAATTTTGGATACAAATGATAGGAATCGTGGTTGCTCTTTAGTTCCAGAGACAACAATTAATTCCTGAAAACTTACCCAACAGGTTTATTAAATTCTGAGTGTTCAAACATCCATTTATTCATACTCAATTTTTATTTCCTAGTTATTTTGTACATGGGCTAGTTGAGATTTACCTTGGCCAAATTAACCTTTTTCTTCATAACGCAAATTAACAGCACGAACTGGATTTGAATGGGAAAGATTAAAGTACGGGGATAAATCCACTCATTTATTAACTGATCCTACTGTGCCATACACTACTATGCTAGAAGTAGGTGATACAAGACATCATCTCTCAAGAAACTCACAGCCTAATTGGGTAAGGATGTGAGAGGGGATATTAACACATAATGGTTACAGAAGGAATGAAGAAATGACAAGGCACAACCTTTGAATACAGGTGACAAAGGAAGATTCTAGACAGGATTGGAAAACACATATTCAACTGAAAGAACTGTTGAAGAGAGTAGGCCTATGCCCTGGCTTTGGTCCCTTGGTCTGTGATTTTGCATAGTTGTTCTGCCTGAGTTTCTTCATGTAAAAAATGAGAAAATACCTACCTCATAGTGGCGATTCTGCTCCCCACCCTAAGGGACACTTAATAATGTTTGAAGACATTTTTGATTGTCATACTTTGGGTGGTTACTATTGGCATCTAGGGGCTCCAGGCCAGGGATGGTGCTAAATGTCCTACAATACATAGGACAGTCCCCACAAGTGCCAATAGTGCCAAGGTTGAGAAGCACTGATTTACATAGTGTGTATATCTAAAATCCTCAGTACAGTGGTAACTATTATTAACTATAGAATATTACTGTCAGAAGAAACTTAATTTAAGGTTTCCCCACCTATTAGCAATAGAAACTGAGTCCCGGGGACAAGTGAATTGAGGTCAGCACCAGTCTACAATCCCAGTGTCCTATTTCCCAGCTTTGTGTTCCTACTTTCTAGGGAACACAAACAGTTTTCATTTCGGTGGCATCTCTGTTTCAATGGTACGGACTGTTGAGATGGGCTGGGAGCCTGAGTTCTGCAGGAAAGAGATCACAGCAGAGTCAGCTGTGGCTGCATAAGGTGGCGTGGACAGGCTTTTTGCAGCACATTTGCCCACCTTACAGCAGGTACTAGGCACAGGGCATGCCGGAAAGAGTGGGACACACCTGTGCTATGACACTTCCAGCTATGTCATAGAGTAATTCTGTGGCCTTCGGCAACCTCCCGACTACTCTGAGCCACATCTATAGATAGGAATAATAAGGCCAGTCAAGACAGTGAGTTGACTCAGGTCAAGCACCTGGCACAAACCAGCATTCAGAAAGTGTTCATTCCCTTTGCCGTCCTCACAATCTGCCCGGGCCTTCTGCCTTCTGCCCTCTGCCCCTGGCTTCCAAGGCTAGGAGTTGGTTGGTTGGTTTTTAAATGAAATACTGTCTCAACAGTAGCTCTGCACATTTCCCCAGGGAATATGAAAAAAATATCACTGAGAATTAAAATCCATTAATTTTCTGTGGCTAATATGAGCTCACTGAAGCACTTGCAAGCATCTGGAAGGATCTCTTTCTTAGTCACCACCGACCTGGCATCGTTTGAGCTTGAGCCGGTTTGGGAGATGATTTCTAACCTGCAAGTGTCCTCTTTCTCCTGGAGGAGGCACTGCAGTTCCAGTTTTCAAAACCTACAGCCGCTCGTTTTTCGAAGCCTTTGTCTCGAGACAGCAAAATTACAAACATTTCACTTAAACACTTTCATTTTGTTTTAGAGACTTCAAGGGATTTTTCCTCCTTTCCCTTCAATTTGTAACCAGCAAATGCATATGGTTTATAATTTCTGATTTTTCTCTGAAGAGAATCAGTTTAAGAAATACTTCGATAGCTGAGCTGCTGTTCCCCTACTCTGAAGGAAAAGTCAAACAATGAACTTCGTACACTATTTCCTGAGCATCCCAGATGGCCTTGATGGCCAGAAAGAAGAATCTTGTCTTTTTAGTAATCTTTTGTACAGAGACCATGTACCGTTGGAGTCTGGTCCAGGAAATGAAATGAGAGCCACGTCGATCTCAATGTCCAGAAGTGCCCTAGGTGTCTCCCCTATGACACTCTGTCCTGGCTTATGCCCCATTCACATTAATTTTCCAACTATTATTACCCTACAGAAGTGCTTTCTTCCTCTTTCTGACATTACTTAATTTGATAATTAAGTGATGTTTACTTTGCAATAAGAGTGAAACAGGTAGGCGGTCACTAATAAATACAGGTGCCCAAGAACATGGCAGCCTGGAGACTTTGTGAAATGGCTGCTTAAAGGGGCATCACGGGCCAGGCAAGGAAACAGAGGGTTTTTGGAGTTTTGTGACAAACATGAAATCACATCTTTTAACTAGGGCCTAATAGGAGCAATAATATTAGCAAGCCCTTGAACTTCATCTTAAAAATTCTAAAGTACTTCCATGTTGATTCTCTCTTTCAAGCCTCATAACAGTTCCGTGAGATAGGTAGAGCAGCAATTGAATTTGCAGTTCATTCTAATGTGACTTCCAGCTTCACAGAGGGTGAGAGATTGTGGGATGTATTGTCATCTTCCTTCAGAGAAAGTTCATTTTAAGTCTAATTATTAATTAAGCCTATTTAAGTCCATCTGTAGAAAATGGGTGTAATCCCTTTTAATCAGAAAAATAGGATCACCATGCAGTCTGCAACAGGTGCCAAGGAGGGGGATTAGTTACAACCCATTCCATGGACCAGAATTGAACAGATAATGGCCCTGCTTATACCCAGAAGGACTGTTTTCACCAACACAGAAGATATTCAGGGTTAATCTACCCATATCTATCTATAGATATATTTCAAAGGAAATGTACTATCTCAATTTCTACCTCTATTTACTTTTTTTCTTGCTGCCTATTTTTTAAAAATCATACTGTAACCTTTATTTACCCACAAATATATACCCCCACACACACACACTACACAAGACAGATTTGATCCAGGATTTAGAAATCGGGTTGGAACGTCTTAATTTCAGAAAGACTGGGTGGCAGACAAATAGGCCTGGGGAAAATTTCACTTCAAGATGCTCCAAACTGGCTGGATGCCGTGACTTATGTCTGTCACCCCAACATTTTGGGAAGCCGAGGTGGGAGGATCACTTGAGGCCAGGAATTTGAGATCAGCCTGGGCAACACAGTGAGACCCCACTCTACAAAAAGTAAATAATTAAAAAAATTAGCTAGGTGTGGTGACTACTCAGGAGGCCAAAGCAGGAAGATTGCTTGAGCCCAGGAGTTTGAGGCTGCAGTGAACTATGATCATGCCATTGCACTCCAGCCTGGGTGACAGAGTGACACACTATCTCAAGAAAAAAAAAGATGCTTGTCTAAAAGATGTATCTAGTTAAAAAAAAAAAAAAAAAAAAAAGATGTCCCCAAACAAACCATCACCCTAAAGGTTAACTCTTTTGGAAAGCTCCCATTGTTACCAACAGCTAAGAAATGGTGTCCCAGACTCCCTGCAGAATCCTATACAAAGTTTACTGCTTGTTATCTGTCAGGGGAGAGCAAGCCTGGGACAAATCCAATCCAATTATGGGCCAATTATAGACCTGCTTTCAGTGCCAGGAGCAGGCCACCCCACCGACCCAGCTGGTGTCAGAGCCTCTGGCTGGGACTCCCAGCACATAGGAAGAGGAGCTTATGGCCCAGATAAGACAACACAGCTGACAATGCTGTAGACCAGCACAGATGGCAAATGCAACTGCATTAGAACGGTTCCTGACCCTCCTCACCACCCCCACTGCCCCCACTGCCACCCCTTCAGACTCGGTGTTCTGTCCAGACTCAGTTTTCTCTCCTGGGTGGCACCTTTTCGTACTAGGTGATCAAATTCTGGGATCCCAAGAGGTGGTAGGCAGGGCTTTGCTCCTGTTCTCTGGGTCAACCTTCCATTACCGGCTGCAGTCCTGCAGCCTGTGCTGTGGTGCTAACTGGGGCCACGGTGACTGGCTACCCACATCACTAACAACCTCACTGAATGCATAGAAGTTAAAATGCCAAGAAACTTGAGTTAGGTAAAAATAAAACTATCTCTATTAAAAATCAAAACAACTCTGTGAATTTTGGCTGGCACTTCCAACCTACGGAGATCAATTCAGGTCCACATTCTAGCATCAAATAGTGTTGTTTCTCCAGGCTGACTTTGCATGGATGACCTGCCAATTTGAGAAACAAGCTTTTTCCCATCTTTAACTGAGACCTTGAGGAGAGTGGGGACAGGGCAGCACCAAGGACAGCATCCTGTGGGTGGCTGTAAAGGAAATTCTTTTTATAATAGATTGGCCTAGAGCAGTGGTTCTCAAACTTTTGCATGAATCAGAACCATCTGGAAGGCCTGCTGAAACTTAGATTGCTGGGCTCAAGCCCCAGAGTTTCTGATTCAGTAGGCCCAGGGTGGGTCTCAGCGTTTGCATTTCTGCCAAGTTCCCAGAGAATGCTGCTGCTGCTACTGCTGATTTGGGGATCACACTTTAAGAACTACTGACCCAGAGCCAGCCAGCCATCTGCATTGTTTAGATCTGAACACTCAAAAATCCCCTAAAACTGTCCTATCACCTGCTTCACAGTTTTATAGCTAGTATCCAAAGGTATAGTGAGAAGCTCGGTCAGATTTCTTTGCTGAAATTCAGATTTACTAAGCATCAATGAAACAATAATCACAAATGTCTATAATAGTGCTTCCAAGGGTCAGGCACTGTTCCAAGCACTTTACCTTATGAAACTTAAATGAGTTAGTACATATAAGAGCTCCATTTTACAGGCGAGAAAACTGAGGCACCGAGAAGTTACATGACTTTCCCCAAGGCCACACAAACTAGACAGTGGGGAAGCCAGGAGTCAAATCTGGGCTGTTGGACCCTTCATCTTTAGCCCAGGCTGACTGTTCATGTGGCAGATAGGATAGTGCTACGGGAATGAAATGTGCTGGGTAAATTATGAGGGACAATCCTAATGTAAAGGATGAAGAATCTGTCAACAGCACCAACTTACCTACCAGTCACTGACCCTCACTGATACGATACTTTCTGTAGGTGTTTATTAAGTGCTGACACCGTTACAGTCCAAGGGTTGGTAAACCAGAGCCCACAGGCCAAATCCAGCCCACCATCTGGTTTTCTTTTTAAACCTTTTATTTTGAGATCATTTTAGATTCATGGTTATACGAAATAATACAGAGAGATCCCTGGATGCAATGATTGGGAAGAAAGAAATCATTTTTTCTCAATGTCTATGGAAATATTTCTAAAGAAGGCCTTGCTAAGTTTCAAATATATGCCGAGACAAAAAGAAGCCAGGTTTGATAATCTTCATTCAAGCATGCTTTTATGGACGTCCAGGTAGTGGAAGTAAAACACAAAAGACATTCTAAATTTGAACACTTTTCAAGTCCAGGAGCAGACAAGACCAAAGGATCACAGCCACGTGGCTGACTGATAGCAGCTTTATAGCCTTTCTCAAATATTATGACATAAGAACTGAAGCCAGTTTCTGAACAACTAAGTTGCCCAGCCTTGGGATTTGGGTGAGAATCACTTGTTTTTATTCTGATTATCTTCATTCCAGAGTCGGGCAGCAGCAACATGCTGGATGCAGTTAGATCCGTGGTCTTTAGCACTAACTGCATGTTAGAATCACCCGATTTGGACTTGCCCAAGTGCCACTTCTGATCAATTAATTCTTTGAGGGAGGGATGGGCCTGGCGATGAGTATGTTTCACGAGATCCCCAGGTGACTCTGATGTGCAGCCTGGGCTGAGGAGGACTGAGTTAGAGGGTGTTTCTCAGATCCTCCCTTGATGAACTAGATTGAAATCTTTCTTGCTTGGGAAAGTATTTCTTTGGTTGAATGTTAGGTTGCTGGGTTGAAAGTCTCCAAATGTAGAAAACAGCCAAGCATTGTTGGAAAGCCATGCCCCATAGATGTGCACCAGTGGTGAGCCGCAGTCTCTGTTTGGGATAGGACATGGGGAAAAGATACTAAGTTATCAAGACCATGTCAGGCTTAGAAGGGATTGAAAAGACTCTGGTTCCCACTAGTAAGTGCGTTGTGCCTTGTCAGTGTTGTGACATGTCTACCCAGCAAATATGTAGAGTCATATTCTCACAGGTTAGGGGACCATCAATGTCACTTAGTCTAACCAAGACCTAGACCAATGCAGAGGTCTTCTCTACACTCCCTGCTTTCCAAATATGTCCCCTACCCTGGAGAATCACTTGGGTTTAACTATGAACTCAGCAACTTTTAACCCCTATCCAATTTTTCTCCATCAAAAAACTGCCAGGGCTGCTGTTGCTTCCAAATAATCTCTCTCACTTGCACCCTTTGGAGTGACTCATTATAAGGAGAGCCCAAGTCAGTCCTCATTCCTTGAGAGTTTCTTTTAACAAACTCAGTCTCCGGGTGTGTAAACACAATATAAGTGGGTTATGTTTTTGGTATGACATGCTAAGGACTAATGGCTGGGTGCTGAGCTGTTGTACTGTAAACTTTGGTTCAAGGTCAGCCAGCAACATTGGCCTGCTCCCACAAAGCCAAATCCTTGAGTTTTCAGGATGCCAGCCTTCTAGAGTCTGGCTACTCACCTTTTCTCCCCATTTCAGAAATGCCCAAAGCAATATGGTCCTATCCTGTAGCTAGGATCCAGTTTTTGACATGTCAAACAAAACAACAGCTTTTCATGATTTCTACCAATAACACCTATTTCTTGACACATAAAATATAAGAGCTGGATTTGGTCTAAGGCAGCTGTATTAGTTATCTATTGCTATGTAACAAATTACCTAAAACTTAGCAACTTAAAAGAACAATAAGTGTTATCTCATAGTTTTTGTGGGTTATGAATTCAGAGTGGCTTAGCTGAGTTGTTCTAGCCAAGGGCCCCTCATGAGGTTGCAGTAAGACATTGGCTGGAACTGCAGTTCTAAAGCCTGGACTAAGACTGGAGGATCCACTTCCAGGATGGCTCACTCACATTACTAGCTAGTTGGTGAGGACTGTTATTGGGAAGCCTTGGTGCCTTCCCACATGGACCTGCCCATTGGGCTTCTTGAGTGTTCTCACAACATGGCAGCCAGCTTCCCCTGGAGTGAGTGGTCCAAGAGAAAGCGGGTGGAAGTAGCAAAGTCTTTTATGACCTAGCCTTGGAAGTTATACTCTATAATTTTTATAATACACTATTGATTACATAAGTCAGCCCTATTCCAATGTTGGAGGGGACTGCACGAGGATATGAATACTAGAAGGCAAGGATCACTGGGGGCCATCTTGGAGGCTGCCTACCATAGCCACCTACCCCTCATTTTTTACAAATGAAAAAAACCGAGGTCCAGAGAAGTGAGGTTCTCAAAGTCACATAGCTGTAACATTTCAGTATTTACTTTTCCTTCACCCCTACTGATCCTCACCACCCACAGCTTCTTATATTTATTTAAAACACCAAATGGTGTTTATCTTTGGGGAGATTAGAAAGATTATTTCCAAATGTGAAGCCAGTTTCCCTGATGCTTCTAACAGAGGAAGCCCTTATAAACCCAGACAGCACACAAACAAAGTGCATAGTCTGGGCACTGAGGAAAGTTTTTTTTTCCACTTCCTTGAGTCCTTAGGGAGGAGATGCTCTGAAAGGAGGGAGAGGAAGGCAGAACCTCTGAGGAGAGGCAAATCCAGGAATGAACTAAAAATCCAGTGTTTGAGGGATAAATTTTAGCTTTTGTGCACTGTTCCCTTTCCTCAGCTTGTTCCCACATGCAGTGTTTTTCCTGCTCTGTCTTTTGATTTCTGAGGGTGAAAACCAAAACAACAACAAGAAAAAAGCGGAGGGTATTACGAAAACGCAAACCAATGGAAGGGAAAATCCTCCTCAGAGGTTGGGGTTTCATTAATCCCAGATGAAAGAGAATGATTTAGCCCCAGTAACTCCCTAGGAGAAGCACAATTTTTTTTTTCTGTAAAAACTTACATTTCTGAAAACACACAAACGCACCCACGCCCACCTACACACAAGCTTTTAAGCACGAAACTCAGAACTGTGCTAGATATTCTCAGTTCTTTTCAGGATCCTCTTTGAAACAGGCATCTTCTGAGAAAGGAAACAACAAGAAAGAATGCTCTGGTATATTCTCTATCCCTTTTCAATCAGTTCAGAAACGACAAGGCCTGTCATCTCTGATCAACCTAACTAGTCAGGAGACACGACAACTTTCTCCCTGCCTGACCTATTTTGTCTAATGGGGCCCACTCCTTTGCCCTCTGACAAGCTACCTTCTCTCCCGAGTTCCATTTATAGCAGGGCTTTATTAATGGTTAAATCGTTAGGAACGGATCTGTCTCCCTCACAAGGCTTATTTCCCCTGTTCAATAAATTAAGCCATGGGATCCAAGAGACTGTCCATTTCTGCTTTAGTTAAGCTCAAATTCCTCCCAGCCCACAAAATACTGTGAATTGACAGATGAGAGTTCAGTATGAGTTCCCACTGCCTGCCCAGCAGTCTGTGGTCACTTGTGAGTCGTCTTGGATTTACTGCTCCAAGTAATGCTTGTGTGGCCCTCGGGAAATTTTCCTCAGCCCTCGATGGAAGTTTGAGATCTGAAGCGGAAATGCTCCGGTGAGGAGCCCCTGGGCCTTTCTTTGCTAATGGAGAAGGGCTTCCTTTCTCAATCCTCAGGCAAGAGCCGTTGTGCTATGAGCTTCTTATGTGTTTGACCCTTCTCTTCACCGTGAAAGGTTTGAAGACTCCATTCATCCACTATGTAGTCTTGTTGCTGGCACACAGGTGACCTCACTGAACAATTGAAGCATTAATGCCCCACAGCTGTCAAAGCGAACTGTGCACTTCGCTACTCAAAGCCTTTTCTTATTTTCAGTTGCCAGAACCTTGCGGGCAGCAGATATTTCAAAAAAAACAAAAAAACAGGCCGGGCGTGGTGGCTCATGCCTGTAATCCTAGCACTCTGGGGGCTGAGGCGGGAGGATCAGTTGAGGTCAGGAGTTTGAGACCAGCCTGAGCAAGATCCCATCTCTACTAAAAATAGAAAGAAATTATCTGGCCAACTAAAAATATATATAGGAAAAAAATTAGCCGGGCATGGTGGCACATGCCTGTAGTCCCAGCTACTCAGGAGGCTGAGGCAGGAGGATTGCTTGAGCCCAGGAGTTTGAAGTTGCTGTGAGCTAGGCTGACACCACGGCACTCTAGCCAGGGCAACAGAGTGAGACTCTGTCTCAAAAAAAAAAAAAAAAAAAAAAAAAAAACCCAAAACCCACAAAATGGATCAGGTCACTGCCCTGCTGCATGTCCTTCAGTGGCTCCCCATTACCCTTAAGGCCTGGATCAGACTGGCCAGGATTTTCTCTTCTGGCATTTCTGCCCACCCAGGACATTCCTTGCTCCAACTCTAGTGAACTTCTCCCAGTTCATGGAGGTGCCGAGCTGACTCCAGGCCTTTACACATGCTCAGAATAGTCTTTTTCAGTCTTTCTCTCCTCCCCTACCCACTAGCTGGCTAACTCCTACCCGTCACTCAAGTCTCAGTTAAATCCTATTTCTGAAAAGCCTTCCCATTGCCCTGTACACTGGATAGAGCATCTGTAGTTTCCTGTGTTTGTCGCATCTTAGCAGTGCCCATCACAATAGAGGACTGGATCACCATCACTTATTTTATCGTCTGACTTGCCTTCTAGATCTTAAGTTCCATGAAGGAGGACAAGTGGTCTGACTTGTCCACTAGTGTATCCACTGTGCCTAGTACATTTTCTGGCATATAATGTAACCCAAATAAGACCGGGAGTTCTGGTTTCCACCTTTAAGAAGCACATTTAAGCACAGAGCCACATCCAAAAGAAACATAAGTTGATTTCCTAAAATGGCCTCAAAAAGGATTGCAAACTTCACCTGAGAAAGATGTACATAGTAAAACACACAGTAAAACTATCTATAAAAGTCCTCTCGTTATCAGCCCAAGATCCCTTCATCCTAGACACTTCTTACCTCGAATCTCTCTTCTTTCTTTCCAAGAAATCCGATCTTCCACTGAGTCCCCAAGCCCACCTTTTTGTTCTATAATTTAGACTCAATCCACTCCTTTCAGTTTTCCTCTTCACCCATTTAGATCTCCCTCAATCATCAGCACCACAAAGAACTTGAAGCCAAGATAACAAAGACCGAATCTTGTTTGGAAGATAGAGGAGGAGGAAGGGATGTATAGACTTACAGGCTTTTTGTGGGTCTTTGTTGCAGAATAATAGTAATAGTGCACATTGACTGTGTGGGAGGTATCCTACTAAATGCTTTAATGTTATCCTCACAACCATCCTGTGAGCTTGACACTGTTATTTCCTTGTCCTTCAGAAGAACACTGCGGTTCATGTTGTTGGGTAACTTGCCCAGAGTGGCACAGGCGGGAAGCAGTAGGACTGAGCTTTGAAGGCAGAGTCTGCCGTGAAAATGTCTCCACAGCAGGCACTCGGGAAATATTAGTTGACTGCAGAGACAGGGTCCCTCCTGGGAACCGGCTTGGAGACTGGCAAGGCAAAGGGAGTTAAAGCAATTTTCTTGGTGAATTGATTGCAAACACATGTCAAAGCTTTATTTCAAAGCTGCTCAAAGAGGTTTCAAAAACCTGGAATTAGGACAAAATGTGGTTGGATAACATTTTGAGACCAGTTACAAGTGATCATTAAACACTGTTACAAGGCGAATTTAGCGAGGCAGGTAAATCTAATCTGCAACATTTATTCAGAGCAGTTCAAGGCGAACCAGGAACCAGCCACGGGACGGTTGTCTCAGTGGTGACGGGCTGGGCTCTGGTGGCCCGGGCCCGTGGGAGAGCAGGTCGCCAGGTGGAAAGGCCAGGCCTGGGGCTTGCCTCATCAGTTTTTGTGGCAGTTTTAGATTTTTTTAAGCTTTGAAAATTGATGATTTGGGTATTAAAAAGAAAAAAAAAACCTAAAAAGATTAAAAAGACACTAAAGGCCAGTGAGTTGGAGTCTCAGGGTGGGGTGGCAGTTTCCCTTGAGCAAAGCACTGAGACATAGGATTGTGTTTCCTTTTCCTGGGGTGCGGGGTGCAGGATGTCTCCCGAATCTGGTGTGACCCTGGTCCAGGAGTTCTGTTTGTTCCTCTGCTCTCCTGGGGTGCGGATTTTTGTTTGTTTGGGGGGCTTTTTTTGGTGCCTTGTTTTCTTTTTCCTCCGTGCCTCTTGGCAGGTGCTCATTTCTGTGGCTGTCAGCCAGAGGGAATGTTCTGGAGCTGCCAAGAAGGGAGGAGACTTGGGCTGGCTAATCCCAGGATGAACGGTGCTCATCTTCTTCTCCCCTCCTTGTGCCCACACCCTCCCCTTCCACGCACAATGTTAAGGAGACAAGAGGAGCTACTTTGCCTGGACTTTGTTTCCCCACCTCATGTGTCATGGGTTTGCCCAGTGTCACCACAGGCCTCTGCTGCTTACATCAGCCCTGTCACCACCTGGTCCTTCATGAAGAGCAGACACTTGGAGGTGGGGTTGGGCACAGGTGGGTCACCACTGGGAGGGCAGGCTCCCTAGTTTTGGGTTCCAAGCCAGTTTCTGTCCCAGGCACCTGGTGCACACGTAGCCTAGTTAGCGCCTGGTGGCAGGAAGCCATCCTGCTTTAGATCACTCAGGTCCCCACCTTAGAAGGCTCCTTAGCTTAGATCAATCCTGTAAACACTAAGGCACATTTTAGAGTCTCTTGTCTTAATGATTATTTCCATCTAGCTGTCCATATTTTCTGCATAGTCTTGGACGTAATCCTCAGAAATAACGCACACTAGCCTCTGACAACCATGAAGCAGACTGTTACGTGTGGATCTGAACTTGTAGACTCGGTTCTACTATCAAATAGATCTATAACAACAACAAAAAAAGGATGGTTCTTAATCTCATTAAAGTTGATTTAAAAAATCACTAATCATCACTAATATGTTTTATCAGCAACGCTTCCCAGAAGGGACCACTTAACACACCAGAGTACAAAGCTCTGCCCCAGCTCAGGTTTAGGATCATTTTCTCTCACCAGAAACAGCTCTCTCTGCCTCAGCACTGCTGACATTTGGGCTGGATAACTGTGTTGTGCAGGCTGTCCCGGGCGCTGTAGGCTGGTGAGCAGCATCCATGGCCTCTACCAACCAGATGCCAGTAGCACCCTCGCCCTCCTGCTTGTAATAGCCAAAAATGTCTCCCCATTGCCAAATGTCCACCAGGAGGCCAAGTCACCCCCTCCACCCCCATTGAGAACTGCTCTAGACCCTTCATTCTCAAAGTGGTCCACGGACCAGCAGCAACAGCATCCCCTGGGAGGTTGCTAGACAGGCATGGTCTCAGATCCCACGCCAACCTCCTGACTCAGAATCTGCCGCTTCACAGGATCCCCCAGGTGATTCGTATGGACATTGAAGACTGAGAAGCCCTTTTAGGCCTGTGGTTCTCAACCTTGGCTGCACATCAGAGCACCTGGAGAGCTTCCAAAAAATACTCTGGGCACCCCCGGAGACTCTGATATACTAATAATTGGTTTTGGGAGGCCTGAGCTTTGGAATGTTTAAAAACTCCCAGATGATTCTAATGTGCAGCCAAGTTTGAGCTCCTGTTCTAGGTGCTTTAACCTCCCCTCGCCAAACACACACCCTACCTTTGGGAGTGATTTACGACAGCCTATAAACAAGATCCCCAATCTCCAAAGTTTTGTTCATTTATGATAGCAACATTGATTAAGAACCTAAGTGTCCAATAATAGGATTCCTATTAAGCAAACTCTGGTGCAGCCACCTGAGGAAATGCTATGAATACTCTTTGTGATATAATAAATGATAGACAAAAAAGAATACAAACAGCAGAAAAATGCGTCAGTGGTGCAGTAAATTCTGAAAATGTTACATGGTATCATCGCTATAGCCAACACCCACAATATACATTTGTGTATTTAAAGCTCTGAGGAGCCCTAAAACTAAGAAAGTGGTTTATCTTTGCTTAACCCAGTATTTCTCAATTTATCTAATCATGGATTGTTTCTTTTTTCCCCTCTCTTCCCCTCCCCGTTTCTTTCAAAAGTGAAACTCATTTTATTCTCTCTTGGAACTAGTATTTCTCAAACAAATGAACAAAGCCTTGAGGATACTCTGGCGTATATGGTAGCATTTAAGAGCTGTGTAAAAATGAAAGCCATACATGGGTATATACATAGTAAAAGAATTCATCGACTTCACTTAAGATTTGCACTTTTTACTCTATATAAAGTATTTTTAAGACACTGATAAATTCTGAGAAGGCAAGAAATATTTTTAAATTAGATTTTTGTGTTCATTAGAACAAGTGTACAAATCTTTGGTAAGTCAAATTTTTGATATATTACAGACATATTTCTGTAGCAGTTCATACAAGGTACCTCTAATGTACTGTCAATGTGTACAGATGACTTATGCCCATTTATACAAGTTTTGAAAAAGAATTGAATGGAGGGGAAAGAGCTCCAGACAGGCTTTTCATCCTGGATCAGCCATTAACTAGCTGTGTGATCTTGGACAAGTGACTCAACCTCTCTGGATCTTAATTTCCTAATTTCTAAAATGAGGAGCAATACTAAAACTCTAGTTCCATTCATTTTTGAAAACAGCTTTACTATTTTAAAAGATTATAAAGCTTTATAGTTATATCTTTGCCTGATGATAGTACATCAAAGGCCATGTTTTTTTATTTGATTACTGAGTCTTTGGACCACCCATTATAATCATAATTACTATAAAAACAAAGTCAGTCAACTTTAAGGTGATCTCTATGACAGTGTAGTTTCCAGAAATGCATTAGCAGAAGGCAGGGAGGCCTATATTTGTTTCACATGTTCAGTTAACTATATGTCAAGACATTGGTTTTCCATTTGGTTGTTCCAGAACCCCTGGCTGCCACAAACCATTGCTAGACAGTTGGAGGAGGATTTGGGGTATTTCTGATGTAAGCGCCATTGTCTCCAGGCTTCGAATGCTAAGGAGTAAACAACATAGAAGGATTTTGTCATATGTGAAAAATCTGAGAACCTCTTGGTTAAGACAGCAGTCTTCTTGACATGTTTATCACTTTGTGTACCTCTAGGTGTTATGTAGCTCTGCTTTGGTAGGGAAATTTTGAGTCAGTATTGCTCCAATGAAATCTGTGGCTCCTTTAGAAACAGGGAGGACTAGGTTCTCATGGATGGAGAGAAATTTCCCACAAAACCCAGAGCCACCAGTGGTGACTGGTCTTAGATGAACACCCCTTTCCTCCACCAAGATCTCACCAAATTAAATGTTGTATCTCAGTCTCCAGCCCCTAACTCTGACTTCACATCCAATACAAGAAACTCTTAATACAATGGGATTAAAAAACTCTTTTTGAAATTTTTAAAATGAGATTTGACCCGGATATGCAATTTGTCTTTTCCTTATGGTCAAATTCTCTAGGGTCCTGCACATAAAACTACTGTAATCTGGATTTCAGGTGCAGAATTTGACCCAAACAAATGTCCTGCTCTTTGTGCCTGCCTCATCCTCCCTGTTTTTATGTGAGTTATTGGTAGAAACATCTCAATTTTCACTTTAGCCACCAAAGGCTTCATGAGTTGCAAAAGCCAATTTTGGTGGATGTTTTATCGTTTAGGTAAAAAACTTTTCTAGGCTGGGCTCAGTGGCTCATGCCTGTAATCCTAGCACTCTGGGAGGCCGAGGCGGGAGGATCGCTCGAGGTCAGGAGTTTGAGACCAGCCTAAGCAAGAGCGAGACCCCGTCTCTACTAAAAATAGAAAGAAATGATTTGGACAGCTAAAAATCTATATATAAAAAATTAGCCGGGCATGGTGGCGCATGCCTGTAGTCCCAGCTACTCGGGAGGCTGAGGCAGAAGGATTCCTTGAGCTCAGGAGTTTGAGGTTGCTGTGAGCTAGGCTGACGCCACGGCACTCTAGCCCGGGCAACAGAGCGAGACTCTGTCTCAAAAAAAAAAAAAAAAAAAAAAAAACCAAACAAACAAAAAAAAAACTTTTCTAATTTTTTACTTAAAGTTTTGTTTCTCTGACTTTATGGGTGGCTGTTTGGCACAAAAGAGAGTTCCAGGTTTGGAGTTGCTTGGGTGCAATTCCAGGCTGAGCACATCCTGTCTTTCTGACCCTGGGTGTGTGATATTCCTCATGAGCCTTAGTTGTAGCCTGCACCTCCTTCCTTAGGGTAGTGGTGATGAGTACATGGGACAATGTGTGTGAATGTGCTTCGTAAACTGGAGGTCTCCACAAATGCCAGGCTGTTGTCTTATTTCCAGTGCCCTCTAATGAACTCCAGAGCTTTAAACAGCTTGCTCTGGGTGCGTGTTGGCCATTGCATATGGAACCGGAGCATGAGGCACCCCATTCTCCCAACTGCTTTTGAGTATCACTGTGTGTATGGCTCTGTGATTTAGCACTGTGTAGGAAGAAGCAATCATTGCACTGCCCCTGAGTGTCTGGTTAAAGGACCAAATGCAGACAAGTGTTGAGTGGACTCCGTTTCCCACATGATGTATGTGGGGCCACAGTGGCTATGAGTAACACAGCTATAAATGGGTCATGGCAAGGCACAAACATCACATGCTCCTCGGTCTGGATTTAGGGTGACACAGGGGAGATATTTGGTGTGTCACTCTCGCATCAGCCAAGGTGTGCCCTTCCAAATGTAAACTAGAGGTTGGGCTTCCGTGTCTTTTTTGATTTGGGTACAAAAGGTGTGCAGTGTAATTGGAGAGTGACTTTTCAGCTGGTTGCCTCACCTTCCCCATCATTCTCACAAACGTCCCCTACAGGAGAATAGGACACAGGAAAATAGTTGACAGTCGTTGTCTAGGCGGCAAAGCAGTGTGGCCTTGGAGACAACCCAACACGCTTGCATTCCAGCACCCGACAAACAAGTGTGCTTTACAGCGTGGGCAATTTTAGCTTTGGATCCCTTCCCATTGTTTCTCATTTCTAAATTTGATCCCTGACACAGAGCAGGGCGCCCAGGTCTTTGGATTCCTGAATTTTTGTATTCTTGTGTCACACGGGCATCCCAAGCACAAATTGAGTCCCACAAGGCCAGGGATGGCGACTCTGGCCTTCTGGGGGCTTTGTACTCTGGGAAGGACCGTATCTGACCTTATCTGTCAGCAGAGGCCTGTGTCCAGGCTTGCTGGGCCCTCTTCAATTCTACTGGGACGCTGGAGAGGGAGGGACAGGGGAGAGGACAGGGTGACCTGCAGGAGGACAACTGCAGTGGCTCTCCTGTCTGCTGTCTCATGCCTGGCTCCTTCTGCAAGGAAGAATCAGGTTCACTTTGTAGATTGAACGAGGTAACTGTGTAAAGTCAGTGGTGGAGTGCCTGGCACATAGTAGGTGCTGAAAACTGGCACCACCACCATCAGCTGTTTCTCCACCCCCAGATGCAGCACAGGCCGAAGGCACTGGCCTAGCATCCGCCTCTTCAACCCGAGTTTTCCAGGCCTCCTTGGCTCTCAGGCACAATGAGTGAAGGGGAAGGGCAAGTTCCCCTGGAGCTGGTGTCCCATGAAGAATTCCATGCATTTATTTTTCTAAATAATATGGTCATCTCACAGTGGTCATAGTGGTTGGGGCAAACTGGATTGAGATTTCCCTGTATTTACAAAACCGTCCTAAAGCCAGAGAGGCCCACAAACTGAGCCTAGTCTTGAGGGGCATCGTACAGCTTTTGAAATGCAAATTGGCCATCCTGTATTTCTTGATATAGCCATAATTTCACCTCCCTGGGGCAGATACATGATGATATATCAAGCCTGTCATATAAATGGTACCCATGTCTGGGTTGCAGATGGTGCTTCACAGCCTGGACACTTCTTGAAGAAAATCACACCTCATAGAACATGTTTCAGTGACAATTTGCTATGGATCATCACCCTGTCCATGCTGCTCAGAGAAGCCCAAGGAATGTCTTGGCTTCAAGGGCAGCTTGTCATAGGCCTCTCACTTAGCCAGAGAGACTGGCCATATGTCACCCAGCACAGTGACCACAGCAGTAAAGTGGCTAGAGCATATCCTGGACATGATGGGGCCATGGCTGGGGCCTAGGGCCGAATTGGCAGCATGGTGGGGACATAGCACATCAAATCAACACTCCTGGTTTACAGCATCTATGACCCCTTGCTCATTACTGCTGCCTCACATTGAAGAATGCGCGTTTGGCTGCAACTGCAACTCTAGTTCTTTTCTTGTCTTTATTTCTCCAGTGGTCCAACTCATCAATCCCTGGGCCCCTGCTATATTTCAGGTGCCATGCTAAGGCGATGGGATATAATGAATAGGACATGTTCATATCCTTCAGAAGGTCACAGCTTAGTGGCAGGACAGCTATAGCAGAAGACACATGAGAGGAGTGAGACGATGCATCTAAACAGATGATTACAATTCAGCATGTTACATGCACAGTCATGGGGAGTGGGATTTTAGTCAAAAGTCATAAGCAAAGAGGGAGAGGCCTGAAGGCCCCTGTCATGTTACTGAAGCAGTACATGGTCTAGTGAACTCAGTGTGGGGTGCATGAGAAAGAATTGTCAGAGACGGGACTGGCATGGGACTCCAGGATGAGGCTGTGAAATTGCTGGTCACTCAGAAACCCTAGGATGGGAAGGAGGTGGTATCTCACTTCCTCTTGGAGACTGGTTTGGACCAAAAATCGATAATTTCTTAAAAAACAGGAACCAACCTAAATGTCCACCAATAGACGAATAAGGAAAATGTGGTACATACACACAGAGGAATACTTTTCAGCCTTGAAAAAGAAGGAAATACCACACTATGTGATAACATGGATAAACCTTGAGGACAGTATGCAAAGTAAAATAAGTCAGTTACAGAAAGACAAATACTGCATGATTCCACTTCTATGAGATAGCCAAAATAGTCAAACTCATAGACTCAAAGCGTGGAGTGGTGGTGGCCAGGGGTTGGGGGGAGGGGGAATGGGGAGTTGCTAATCAACGGGCATAGAGTTTCAGTCAAGCAGGGTGAGCGGGCTCTAGAGATCTGCTGTACAACATTGTACCTATAGTCAACGATGATGCACCATACACTTAAACATATATTAAGAGAGTGGATCTCTTAGTACCAATTTCATGGAAAATACATGTAGTGTACCCCCATAATAGCCTGAATTTTAAAAAAAGGGGATAGATCTCATATTGTGTTCTTTCAACAATAAAATAAAATGCTAGAGACTTATGAGAGCCTATGCTGACTGCTGTTGATGGCACTTTCAGTTTTTTTTTTTTTTTTGAGACAGAGTCTCACTCTGTTGCCCGGGCTAGAGTGCTGTGGCATCAGCCTAGCTCACAGCAACCTCAAACTCCTGGGCTCAAGCGATCCTCCAGCCTCAGCCTCCCAGTAGCTGGGACTACAGGCACGTGCCACCATGCCTGGCTAATTTTTTCTATTTTTAGTTGTCCGGCTAATTTCTTTCTATTTTTACTAGAGACAGGGTCTTGCTCTTGCTGGTCTCAAACTCCTGAGCTCAAGCAATCCTCCCGCCTCGGCCTCCCAGAGTGCTAGGATTATAGGCGTGAGCCACCGTGCCGGGCCAGTACTTTCAGTTTTACGATCATTAATACCTTCCTACTTTTCCCTCTGGTTCAAGAACTATCCAAACCTTCCCTGTTAGTGGAATGGAAAGAACCCCAGAGTCAGGACACCTGGGTTAAAATTCCAGCTTTTCCACTTACCAGCTATGAGACTTTGAGCTAGTCACTTTGCTTTTTCAACCTCTATGTAGTTCATCTCAACAATGAGTACAACACAACCTGCACCACAGCAATGCTTTAAATGTTCAATGAAACAATGGGCTTTGTGATTTCTAAAGAAATACACAGGAAAGCAAAGCTTTTAAATACATCTCTGCTGCCAACTTCTCCTCAGGGCTCATTGGCCAGAACTGGGTCCCCTGGCTCCCCTTAGCTGTAAGAGAGACTGAGAAATAGAGTACAATATTTGGCTCACCAGCCTTTGTAGTAGAGAAAAGCAAGGGTTGTGGAGAATACCAAACCATAGTTTCTGCCCTGGCAGCAGGAGGACCCTTGTCTGTGGAGTGTTCTTTCTCCAATCATTGGCCATAAAAAAAGGTAAGAATCCCTGTATTACAGGAGCTTTGAAAAGAAATGGCACCATATCAATTAGCTATTCCTGCATAACAAACTGCCCCCAAATCCAATGCTTAAAACAAAATCATTTCTTATTCTAGCTCATGCATTTTTGGCTCAGTTGACCTAGGCTGGGCTCAGCTGATCTTGGCTGGACTCACTGATGTGTCTGCAGGTCAGGTGGGGGCTCTGCTCTAGCTAGGGCCTGGCTGGGGTCCTTTAGCTGGGGTGGCTGTGCTCCACGTGTTTCTTGTCCTTCTCCTGGAATTGCAACAATGGCAGAGGCATGAGAGAGTAAGCAAAAACGTGATACCTTTTGAGGGGCAGGCTCAGAACTGGCGCACCATCACTTCTGCCTCATTCTGTTGGCCAAGGCAGGTCATGTGGCCAAATTCTGGCATGGGGAATTACACCCCAGCCACAATGGTAGGAAGCTACAAAGTTACATGGCGATGGGGATGGATATAGGGAGGGTGAAGAATTGGAACCATGAATGCAAATTTACCTCAGGCACCAAAGGTCTTTCAAGTCATAAAAATAAGATTAGCATTATACTCTAATCCTTCAGAGGGAAGCCATCCTAATTTAGTTTGGAATTACTAAATCACTAGAGCCAATGTTGATAGCCACACCTTCAACTCATAGCTCACTTTACATTCATGGAATTGAGAAAGGAATTTTTCAAGTGAACATAGGGTCTTCAATTTTGACTTGTGCTTATCATATTGATACATAGGCTGTCCCTAAAAATATCTTATGAAAACTAAAGTAATGAACCTGGAGAGCATTATGCTAAGTGAAATAAGCCAGACACAGAAAGGCAAATACCGCATGATCTTATATGTGGAGTCTTAAAAGGTTGGACTCAGAAGCAAAGAGTAGAATGGTGGTTGCCAGGGGCTGATGTCAGGCAGGAGTTGGGGAGATGTTGGTTAAAGGATACCAAATTTCAGTTAGATAGGAGGAATATGTTCTGGAGATCTATTGTACAGCATGGTGACTATGGTTAATAATGTGTCCTCGAAAATTGCCAAGAGATTAAAGTGTTCTCACCACAGAAAAATACGTACATGAGGTGCTGGATATGCTAATTAGCTTGACTGGATCATTTCACACTGTATGCATATATCAAAACATGGCATTGTATACCGTAAATACGTGTAATTTCTATGTGTCAATTATACCTTAATGAAACTGGGGGGAAAAAAAACTAATGATTCCTTTTATTTTTCTTTTGCAGGCTTGTTGTGAAGAATCAAAGAGGAAGAGGATGGATTCAAATGAATATAGCTAAGAAATTTTATATATTTGTATGATGACTATGAACCTCCTGAATGCCTAAGACCCTAGCAGAAATGGCCTGTTTGTACATTTATATCTCTTCCTTCTAGTTGGCTGCATTTCTCACTTTAATTTAATCTTCATTTTTGGCATCTTGCAGAGGAAATCAGTCTGTGAATTCACCACCTGGACGGTGTGGTTTTGAGGAGGGATATAATTTTATGGAGAGGGATGTGGCAATGTGTGTAAGAACAATTTTGATGGAAAGTTCTCTAAGCTAATTCTCACAGCGTTTGGTCAATATTTGGAATGTATTTTAGTTCTTCACCTTTTAAATTATGTCAATAAACTTTTTATGAGTTCAAATAAATATTTGAGTAAATGTAAAATGCGATTCTAAATTAATTTTCACATCTTCAGATAGCTACATATTCCCTAATATGAAGAGAAATAAGATATGAGTCAGTCAAATCCCATATTGCTTATGTGGGGGCTTCTCATTCTGAATTACTGGGTACCATGGGTGAGACTGTGGCTAGCTGATCACTACATATTAAGTTAAATATGCCTGAGGAATTAGGTATCACTGATATTCCTCCTCCAAGGATGACCTTTATGGTGAGCGCATTTTACTTCCAAAGAGGCTCAGAAACTCCCCCAGATGGAATAGAGTTCGTTATAAAGCACAGTAACGTAAAGCTGAGAGATCAGAAGGAGAGCGAGGGGTACAGCAGCTGTCCAAAGATGAAACGTGTCTCCTGCCGCTAAGATGGAGAGCCTGTCATGTCAACTTAATCAATGTCCAACGGTATCATACACCACAAAGAATCACCCATGCTCCTCTAGAGTCTTGTAATCTTCTGAAATGCCCTGGCAGCTTCACAATATGAAGATTTGAGGGGCCAGGTTATCAAGATCGCACTGTTTGAAAAGCAAGCATGTCACCCACCTGTTATGCAGAGACTTCGACACCATTTCTCGGGCTAAATGACTTTGAGCCTTGCTTCAGAGCCAGCCATTGTAAAAAGTCAGATGTACTTCTAAACATCCCAAGCGTAGATGACTTTCTCACTTTTTTGTTTTGTAGCGATTGCTTTCCAAAAGCAGGACTATCATTGCCTTCACGTGACTGGCTGCAGAGTCAGTGGTGCCTGATGTGTTTAGGTTTTCTTGAAGGGGCGCCCATCTGGTCGTAGGTCCCAGGTGTTCCGCAGGGCCGTGGTTTATCCTGGTGATCTACATCTGGTATATTTGTATAGGGTGGGGAATATCAATCAGAACACAATAACAAAACATGCCAGCCTAGCCTACCAAACGAACAGGTTCTAAATAATGTGGCTTTGGGCTGCCTCGGGCCATCTCACTGTCCTAACTGGGGTACTCGGATAGGGTTACAAAATCCACCTCAGTGTTCATTTTGTTTAAATATAAATTATGCATGTTCAGTTTCAAAATTAACTTCCAGTTTAATATAAAAAACTGTCTTCATATTTTAATGCAGTCTCCCAAGGCAAATTTGCCGCATAATACAAATTCATTAGACAAATTCAATGGATTTTAGCTTCAAATTTAATATGTATTTTACTTTGTTAGGGCTCAAGTTCACTATATATGGGATTTAGGAAGCTCTGTATTCTATCATTCATTGGACAGCGTATAGAGTGTAATACAGGAAAAATTATACGTTCATCTTTGCTTTCGATGAATGTAAAATTTAAAAAATTCACATATTTCACGCTAAATGGCTCCTTAAAAACCCATACATCCTATTGAACAGCTTTGTATTTATCTTATAGGTTTGTAAACAACCAATCATTATGCAACGTTTCCATTGGGGAGAAATAAGGTACAAATAAGTTGAAGGTTCATTAGGAGAGAGAGGAAAAAACAAACAAACAAACAAATTAGAAACAACATTGTTTTAAGTAAGGTCTAAGTATCATACCCAGTTTTTAGTGTGCATGTTGCAAATGGTAGGGCAATCAGATACTCTACTGCAAGGTGAGTATCTTTGAGTACAACACAACATTCACTCCACTCACATTTCCTAGAGGCTACTGTGTGTCAGTCTCTATGCCAAGTGCTGGGGAAACACAACAAATTCCTCCAGAGAATCACCTTGCCTAAAACAACCTCCTGTCCCCTCTTGTCTCCCTCCCCCACACGTGGGATTTTTCCTATATTGTGCTTGAGGCACCAGTGAAAGGAGAAGGCCCTGCTGGGTCCAGGACTTCGTGGGACACTGGAAAGTTTCTCCCTTTGGAGCAGAAGCCAGCAGGAACACACAAGGCTCTCCAGAATCATCTCAAGCAGTCATTTTGTGTGATCTTTCCATTTCGACACACAGATTAGAAGGTAATTAGCTTTGTTTCCAAGGTTACTTACTGAGTAGCTGAATGACACAGTAGTAGTCTAAAAGTTAGGCCCAAGGCATGGGGGATGCTAATTACGCAAATGAATCCCTCACTTTTAACTAGAGCAGTTAGAGGATTTACAAAAAGCCTCCCATTATGATTAGGGTCATGTAAGGAACACTACTCATTTGAATGTACCTTCCTGTGAAATCCCCTCTTCTACATTCTTGGGCTGACCTAGAATTAGGGTTCCCCCCTTGACAATGAGAACAGGGCTCATTTGGATTTAAGGAGGACGGGTATATCAATTAAAATTAGTTCCCTTTGAAGGCCTGTGGCATTATCTCATTGTTTTGCAATCTAGCTTGAAATAGAAACCACATTTAACTTGATAATTGATGCTCCCCTGGGCTTTTAACCCGATGCTGAATGTATGTGGCCCATCGCTCGTTCTTTGCTTCACATACCATTAATGAAATTTCGGTGCTTCTCCGAAGGAGAGGATATATCATCATAACATTCAGACACAATCATGTACTCACTCAACAAGCCACACATAGAGAATTCACTAGGGGAGAAAGAAACCTACCGGCATGGTGCCAGGCTAAGAAAACTGTTAGAGCTCATGTATTGAGTTCATTTTTTTCTCTAAGCAAATGACCAAATTGTTTAGATCGCACACTGAAGGCAAATCATACTGTCAAAAAAAAAAAATATGCCTATTATAAAAAAGGGGAGTCAGCCGTAAAATAAGATTCCAGCCTTAACAACATCATCACCTAAAGGTGTTCTTCACAGAAAGAAAAACAACCGCAATTAAGCAATCATTTTCAGATTCTGGGATGCTCTTGGCCTCGCATCTTTCACCCTATGCTTGTTTATTAGAGAAGAAAAATCAATCCCTTAACATTTGACTTCTCCCAAGCAAAACAATTTAGTGACACCACTGACTAGGAGAAGCTGCACTATCAGATAACAAGGCTCCTTTTTATGACTAGCTCTTTCCCTGGTTCAGTGAGGCTATATTAAGATGCAGATTCCAGAGGGAAGGAAGGCTTTCCCCTTGGGCTTCAAATGCCTGCAGACAAGCTGCAAAGCAAAAGCAGGTCTGCACTCTGAAATTAAATTTTTAAATCTGATTGTGGGTTGGGAGGAGCGACGGGTAGGGGAGGTGGGGGCAGGTTTAACACCACTGTGTGGGTGGCTCATGGTCTCAGGACATACAAAATGGGGGTCTAGACTTCTCTGGAAACTATTCCTGCTACTTAATATTGCTCACGCATTTATAGTGCACCAGACAAGACACGGTTCTGTAGGAATTTCTTTCCTGAAGTATTTTCGAACACACCAACCTCCAATCCACCCACCCACGCAAGCCACGCTGCTTTATGGGTAATGGCAAGCTTTAGGCCAAAAAATTCCGGGAAGGCTTTGTTCTTGATTTATGATCTTGTTTTGCTTTGCTTTATATTGTGTCTTCTGGCCCTGACAATACACAGAAAGATTCTTGGGCTCGGGTGATTCTCACCCTCCTCACCCAGCTAGAAGTGAATTTTCCCGCATTGAGTGGGAGGTAAGAAGCATCAAAGAAACCAGACGCATCTCAACTTCCAGAAGGCCAGACGCTCATCAGGGTGTGGAATTTTTGCTTAGTATTGGAAATTAGGCCTTTGCTTAGTATTCTAAAATCATCTGGTGGGTCCAAGTTTATTTATTAATAATTTCTTTAAAATGGCATGTTGCACATTTAAATATGCAGACCAGGAAACAGGAAATAACACAGCTGTCCTTAGTGATAAAATAATAAAGATAGTGCATAGGCTCAGACTCAAATCTTAAAAGAACAAACAAAAAAACCCTCCAAACTTACTTTTTTCCAAATCTTCAATTCATTGCCAGGCATCGTGGCTGTAATAATGATGGCCCAGGAGAAGGGAGGCGGGGGAGGTCATTTGTAATCCAGGCAAACCACACACACAGGGTGGGGAATTCAGAAGGAGGAATTAACCAGGAGAAATGGCCCTTAATGAGAGACCCATTGGGCTCCAAACCCTGTAGTTAGGTCCTGGTCTACTGCAGGGACCCCAACCAACATACTCAACATTTTAGCCCTACATTGCTTATTGTTTGCTATTTCTCTAGACTTTTCCCAACATACTCTCTTTACCAGCTTGGGAAGAGAACCACCCCCTCTCTGTTGTGTGGCATTAATTTCCTCAAAGAGCGCGATTCCACCAGAGGCTTTACCAATACCTGCCACCCTGGAATCGCTGGTTCCATTTGGCCTTGGAGATAAACAATAATGTCTATTGCTGGCTAGAAAATAAACCGTGGGAATTGGCATGTTCTTCACTGAGAGGTCATCGGGAACAGCACTGGCAATGGCCCACTGTAGCCCCCAGACCTTTGGTTTAGAAGCCGAACAGAGGCAATGATCTTCAGCAGATGCACCATTAGGCAAGACCTACATCTGAAAGCTTTGTTGATTCAGACACTCAGTAATTAAGTTGTGGGCCAGCGAGCACATTATCTGCAATCAAACATGTCCCTGATCAGTGATTAGATGGGTAAACATGTGACCTCATCGTCTCCACCGAAGGATGATTATGTAACAGTCTCTGGTTCTGGAACATCATGGTTATTTGCCAAATTTTGGTCCCAGTAAATAAGCTGAAATCACTTGCTATGGTCTGGGAATCAGATTTTTAGGACAATAGACTATTCCTCAGAAGGCCTGATGCATTCCATTTGATTACCAATGTACTGGGAACTTTACAGACACCCAAACACCAGGAGGGTGCGTTGTAGGGAGGTGGGAGTTGCAAAGAATGACTGGCGGGGGTGGGGGCGGTGGGCAGCCCAGTGTCACACGACTTTACCCAAACAAAGGCATGTCAAAGAACATCTGTTTTTCAAGCTTCTGAGCTTTCTTGCCGCATAAGAGGTAGTAAAGAGGAAGGCATGTGGTAGGGTGAGGTGGAGAGGGAGGGAGGAAGAGAAACAGACTGAGAAAGAGAGAAGGAGAGGAGAGAGGAAGGAAGAATGATTTGCTCCTAGAGCCCTTTGGTAGGTCACCGAAGAAGATTCGGTGGCCTTTTTTTGCAGTCTCGCTGAGCAGGGTAAGCCTATCTGCTTCATGCACAATCAAATACTCATCATCTATTTTCTTCTGAAGGGTAAAGGGTATGTGTGGACGCTTCCAAGTGCAAGTGGTGAAGCCAAGCGAGGGACTAGAAGATAATCTGCCTCGGGGTGACCCGAGACATCTAAATGTCACATAGTCTCGATGCACATGTGACCTGGAACTGCCGTGGGGTGACTCAGGCACCAGCCCTTCCTTAATCCCTATTTGCTCTCCTTCCTCCAGTGAGATCAACATAGCCGCAGCTCTCCCCCGTGCTTGCAGCGTCTTACGGGCCAGAGCGTGGTCTCTCCGCTCCCATGGATCTGCATTTCAGTCCTGGCTGCCATACTGGAAAGAGCAACAATCACTGAAAATGGCCACATGTGTTTTCAACACTAAACCCACGGCAAAATCGATAGGCAATGAGCCCCGGCACAGGCTAGGTGCCATTGGAAGAAAGAACACTACACTGTAGAGTCCCTTTGCCTAGACACTTCCAAACGGAATCAAAGTGAATAATTCCTGGTATTTTTCCCACTAAAAATTAGTGAGGGGCATAACACCTGCTGGATGGGGAAGCGGCATACTTGTTTTTCAAATATAGAAAGGGCCCCCCTTTTGGAGAGTACTGATACTGAAAATAACTGAAAAAATAGAAATTCTACAGAACATCCTATATCACCTCATCTCCCAAATCCCTCTGCCTCCTGCATATTTTCCAAACTACTTTTTGATATAATGATATAGATAAAGCCAGGGAGGCATAAATTAATGCTTATCTATAGACATATATATATAGATAAGAACATTACACGCCTATTACTAGCTCTCCATAGACAATTAACATACGGGATCACTATTACCATAAAGGCTTATTTTCATTTTCAAAATAGATGTGTCTTTAGAAAAACAGTTGATCAGACCCAAATGTGTCTTTTCTGTAAAAGCAGCATGTTTTCACCTATTAGGAGTTTTTGAAAGCAGCAATAAAATATCATCATGGTTAAATCCCACAGTCCAAAAGCACCGCAGACTTTCCCTCACTCGTATTTGCATAAGTCATTGCAAAACTGTACACAGCTCGCAGCTTAAGTATTAGTTCGATAAGAAAGCACCCTTGAATAAATTGATGAAAAGAGCGAAAGAGAAAGAGGACTTGAGTGCAATGTGTAATCCATATAAATGATTTGGTTACCTGCTAAGCTCTGCAGTGAAAATAGCAAATAAGGCAGTAGCATCAAGAGGGAATTAGGAAATGAAACTCTCAGCAATGGAATGTGGTTGAGCAGACTGTTATATGATGTCCTGGGAAGCCTTAGGTTGACGGGCGGCAAGCAAGTCTTCTCAGTTGAATGGCTCCCATGCCAGGGTGATTGGGGAGTAGTGATAACACAGAAAAGGTAGAAGGCAGGCTTAGCACTGGAAAATGTAAAAGTATCTTAACAGTGGCAGAGAGATCTAGGCATCCCCCAGTGTGTGTTCTTCCCTTCTTTCTCGGTAATAAAACCCTTGAACTTCAACTGGCTGCATGGCCCCTCTTCTTGCAGCTTGAGATGGCCCTGTGACTAAATTCTGACTAAATTCATTAAACAAAAGCAGCATTTATAATTCCTGGTAAGTATTCTTAAAGGGAGAGGTCAGGTACTTCTCCCTTTTTTTCCTCTTTTCTTCTAGCTGCAATGCAGATGTAATGGCTGGAGCAGGAGTGACCACCTTGCACCATGAAGTGGAGGTTATATGTTAATAGAAGCCTAGGTCCATAAAGCCACAGCACTAGGCTTGAATTGCCTACCTTTCTCAGAGAGGAAAACAAAACTGCTTTCTTGTACCTTGGGGTTTTTGTTACTCACAGGTGAACCTTATTTCAACTAATACAAAGGGTATTCTTCCTTGGAAATGAGCATCAGATCCTGTGGGTTATATGCTGGAGTAGATTTTCTTTTCTGACCAGGAACTATACTCATTTCTTATGTTTAGAGGTTCAGTCATTCTGTGTGCATCCTGCTTCCCTGTACAGAAAGGACAGAAACTTGCTTCCATGCAGAGCTTGTGCGAATGCATTAAGGCAGTCCACACAGGCATGTGACTATGGACTGTTTAGAACTCATTTAGAAATCATTCCAGACTGACAGTGTGGCAGCAGTGCCTGAGGAGAGGTTCAGCACTGGGCAGTGGTATGCTGGTGTCCTAACCAAACTCTTCTATGGCATCATTTGGTAATAGTTCTGCCATGCTCACCCCTTTCTCTCCTCTTTTTCCAACCCCACTTCTCCAACACTCCCATTGAATATGCAAACTCTCCAATATCCTTCCAGTGATGGGTCAATATCTACTACCTGTAACCATAAACTTTAACTCATATAGAAGTTGATATCTGGGCCAGAGTTGCAACAAATAGCCTTAGGGAAATGGGAGATATCTAGAATGAGTTATTTGTCCTAGTTGGGGCTGAAGGCAGTGTGGGACTTTGGTAGCCACTGGAAAATTAGCAAATAATCTATGGTCACCTGGAATAATGTACTCATTGAAGACTTGCTCCTTGTTGGAATGCCCCATCTCCAGTAGGAGGGTCAGCAGCAAAACCTGTGCTCATGAGGTGGGATCATTTCTCTCCTGGCAGGAGAGAAGAGGCAAGCAGCTGCAGACCCCGTCTCTCTCACTCTCCCCTGACACTCACACCCCTTCGCCGCTATCTGCCTTAAGATCATGAGGTCTAATCTCATTATGTCCCAAATTCCTCTTCCCTCATACAGCACAATAATCTCAGACGACCATCTGTGCTTCCATCCCACATGGCTCTGCATACTCCCTATCTGGTCCTCACCTCCCAGGCCTCCCCAATTCCTTGGGCACCCCTCTGCAGCCCCTCTCTCCCCGTCTCTTCTCTCATCAACCCCTGAGCACTATATGCCCTAGTGGAGCCTGGGGCTTGTTCTAATGGAAACTTGGCTTTCTCCGGAGGACATTTCCGGGTATCCCTCTCAAATAGAGGCTGTTTTATTTTTACCTCCATCTTTCATGTATCGCAGGGCATGAAAATGGGTAGATGTCTTCTTTGCTCTTCATTGCCAGTTTCAGACCATTCTCCCCACTGCCTCCTTCAACACCCCCTCCACCCGAAATCAAATCTCCTGTCATCAGACTCCATCCCCACCAGCATTTCTTGTTGCAGTTTTCCACTGTCCCTCATTTATTGAGGAATTTATCTTGGCTGTCTGTTGTTCTCTCCAGCACTCTTTTATCTGAGGGGTTCTGTATATGCATATTCCTTCCCATACCATAGCTTTGCAATTCCCTGGCCTGTCGCTAGTTGGCCACCCTACCTCAGCCACTCATTCTCATGTTCATACATAGAGCTTGCTCATTACTAATAACTGCAACTCCTCCTAATCTCAGTTTCAAATATCCATTTTCAGACCGTCGCCTCCTTTGGTGCCCAGACTCCAACATTCCAGCCCCATTAGACTGTGTGAGTAAAGGAAAGGAACAGGCAGACTGTCAGGTTTAACCAGGGTGGGAGAATGAAGTGGTTGACCAAGGAAATTAAGCTGGATAAAGAAGAAATGAGGGCTGGGCGTGGTGGCTCACGCCTGTAATCCTAGCACTCTGGGAGGCCGAGGCGGGCAGATTGCTTGAGCTCAGGAGTTCGAGACTAGCTTTAGCGAGAGCAAGACCCCGTCTCTACTAAAAATAGAAAGAAATTATATGGACAGCTAAAAATATATATAGAAAAAATTAGCTGGGCATGGTGGCGCATGCCTGTAGTCCCAGCTACTCGGGAGGCTGAGGCAGGAGGATCGCTTGAGCCCAGGAGTGGGAGGTTGCTGTGAGCTAGGCTGATGCCACGGCACTCTAGCTCAGGCAAGAGAGTGAGACTCTGTCTCAAAAAAAAAAAAAAAAAAAGAAATGAGGACCTGATGTGCAAATACGAGTGAAAAGATGGTAGAAAAAGTCAAGGGATTGTTGGAGGCAGTCCTTTGATGAGGTCATTTCTGTGGCAATTACCCATTTATCACCTCTCAGGTCCAAAGCTACCCTTCTTTGCCTTGCTTTGTGATACTAGCGCTGGAGCCTGTAAACATTTCTCCTTTGCCAGTTAGTGCAATGTTAAGTATTGCCAGTAGAGGGTACCGGCAGGACACTGCAGAAGGGAGGGGCTTCTCTTTCTGATTCTCCTGTGCCTTTTCTCACTTCTTCAGCATGCAGCAGCCAGTGACATGTGAGACTCACCATCCAGCAAGTTTCAGTGCGCCCCACTGGCAGTTTCCCAGCAGGCTGCACAAGCCTCCCAACAGATGGCTTCCCGGGGAGTTCCATTGACACCCCAGCAGTTGGTTCCCTGTTTGCCATATTGCACCTCAGGTGAACTTCTCCACAGTACAATGGATTACAGTCACACTCTGACTTAGTCTGTTCCTGCTGCTATAACAAAATACCAAAGACTGGGTAACTTATAAATAGAAATGTATTTCTCACAGTTCTGGAGGCTGGAAAATCCAAGCTCAAGCTGTCAGTTGATTCAGTGTCTGGTGAGGACCTGTTCCACAGATGGCATTTTCTCAGTGTCCTTATATCATGGAAAAGGTGGAAGGGATGAAGGTTGTATTCTCACATGGCAGAAGAGATGGAAGGGCCAAGCAGCTCTCAGAAATCTTTTTTATAAGGACATTAATCCCATTCAAAAGCCCTCAGGACTTAATCACTTCTCAAGAGGCCCCCAACTCTTAAAACTATCACATTGGGGTTTAAGTCCCAATGCATGAGTTTTAGAGGAACACATACAAACCATAGCATTCTCTCTACCAGTGTTTGACTCTCAGCCTTGGTGGATGGGCTTCTTCCAGATTTGTCCTTTTCTTGAGTGTCCTGCTTTAGCCTAGAGGTAGTGGCTGCTCCCTGTATCTATTACTCCTGTATTCTCTACAGTTCTCTTCACCATTTAGTAACTTATTTCCTGTTACTAGTTAATAATTCTTTTTTTTTTTTTTTGAGACAGCGTCTCGCTTTGTTGCCCGGGCTAGAGTGAGTGCCGTGGCGTCAGCCTAGCTCATAGCAACCTCAAACTCCTGGGCTCAAGCCATCCTCCTGCCTCAGCCTCCCGAGTAGCTGGGACTACAGGCATGTGCCACCATGCCCGGATAATTTTTCTATATATATATTTTTAGCTGTCCATATAATTTCTTTCTATTTTTAGTAGAGACGGGGTCTCACTCTTGCTCAGGCTGGTCTCGAACTCCTGACCTCGAGCGATCCTCCTGCCTTGGCCTCCCAGAGTGCTAAGATTATAGGCGTGAGCCACCACGCCCGGCCTAATAATTCTTTATATTAAACTTTCCTTGTTGAAATTACTGTGTGATTTCTGAGACCTCTCACCCAATTCTAAAACCTGAGTCCCTCAGCTTCCAGACCAGAACTTGAGTGAAATAGAAGCTGTGTGCTACAAGAAAGTACCCTGCAAAAATTTCCCCAGTACTTCCTGGATCTTCCTTCTAGCCCTCATCAGCAAGACTCCACTGCGAGACTCATTTACCACAATAAATGTGCACTGGGAAAAAGAAAACATGTACATCTTTGGGGGATTATTGGACACTGGCTCTGAGATAACATCAATTCCTGAGGATCTAGAAAATTACTGTGGCCCATTAATCAGATGGGCAGAAGATAAATGGAGGTTGGACAGGAGTCCACATAACAGTAGGGCCTGTGGGAGACTGAACCCATCCCCACGTTGTTTCCTCAGTTTCTCAATATTACTGAAACATATTCTCAAACTGGTTGTGGCAGATCATATTTTCCAAAGATGGTGGCAATGATCTCTCTCCCATCCTAATGGTGCTCTGAATGTGATTTTGTGACTCCCCCAGTGAGAGATAGAGTGTATTTTTCCATCTCCTTGAATGTGGGTGGGTCCTGTGATCGCGCCAATCAATAGAACAGGACAGAAGTGACACCATGCTCCAGGTCCTGCTTCCTGACTCTTGGAAGGCAGCTGCCCTGTTAGATGAGCAACTACTCTGAGATTACCAAGCTATGAGAAGCCCAAGTCACACAGAGAGGCTCTAGAATATAAGATGTCACATGAGAGAGACAGAGGCATGATGTGTGACAATTGGTTTGACAATGAGGACTGGCTTTCCCATACAGATTACAGTACATGGCAGACAGCTTCCACAACTTGAATGAGCTAAAGCTGCAGTTTCAAGCTTTTGATGAAAAGCTAATTAAAACATGTGCTGAAATAAAAATAATTTAGAAATACTATAATGACAAATACTTAACGGAGAGTATTTACTAACTTTTCAAAGTATATTAGGTTAAAGAAGATGCCTGTTGGCGAAAGAAGAACAAGTAAAATTCATAGTAGTGTGGTAAGTAATGTCTTTTACTTTCAGAAATGCAGAAAGTAAATGATGCAAAGAATTGGTGACAATTGGTAGCTGATACATCATTAAAATAATTGTTGTGGATAGATCATTATGTAACATTTGGCAGATACTTGGAAAGAGTTCAACAAATTGAGTGACATTGGCATAGCAAAACTCCATTCTTACATAGTTATTTATGTGAGCAAGGTTTCTCAGTGCTTACATCTATAATAATGTGCCAATAATATCAAAATAAGGCAATATCAAAGTAATATCAAAATAAGGCAGCTGCCTTCCAAGAGTCAGGAAGCAGGAACTGCCCGGCTAGTTGAGGGTTATACCTGGAACTGGCACAGTGAAAGTAGGAATAAGTTGTGGAATTGTTGCTGAACCCCATCTCATTCTAGCAGTAAGTTACCTTCATCCACAGATACATGACTAATTTTTTAAACTCAGCCCCATCTATATTACTAAGAAATGCAATTTCAATTAAATTTGATTTTTTATGTTTAATGATATTTACCAACATTTATATTTATATGTATTTGTTCTGTTTTGTTCAATTGTGTGCAAATAATGATAAAAATATTCTTCTGAATTAACACTTAAATTTAAAATTACAGGTGATAGAATGGTAACTATGTCAGGTGATGGATGTTATTAGCTTGTCTATGATGACGATTTCACGCTGTATATCAAAACATGACTTTGTATACCTTATATGTACACAATTTTTATCTGTCAATGATACCTCAAAGATGGAAACAGGGAGCTCCAGTTGATATTATATTCATATACACACACTGAGAAGTATGATAGACAACAAATAAACTTGTAAAAATTATTAATATGTGCTTATTAGCATAAAATTCTATGGAAATTCAAGTTCAATAAGAAAAAGGTGAAAAGTTTATTAATGTTAAGTAGGAGCTTGTTTATGTATTTTTAAAATGGTCATGCAATGTTTTGATTGTCTACACTTAAGAAAGTGATGGAGAAAGTGTTAATAATGCAGATTAAACTTAAAACTGGGTTGTATCCATAGCCATTACATTGTGGATAGCACAAAAATTTGAGGAAATAGTCTTCGAATATTTGAAAAATTATCTGATTCAGTAAAGCAGTAGCTCATATTATGGATGAATAAATGTAGTTCCATCATATCTTCATTTCTTTAATTTCATTTTACTTGTTAACGCAAACAAAATTATCAACCAATATCCACGTCAGAACCACACTCATTACGTAACAGCATGAGCAAGTTCTTGGCTGAATTGGGTAGTAAGCCCTTTATTTGTGGTCTGGTTCTGTCAAATCATGGTTGAATTGCAACTGTGGGTTGGGGGTAGGGAACAAAAATAATCTTTGACAATCAATTGACTCTATGGAATTTCTGACAAAGAACATTGTGTATTTTACTACTAGTTGTAAATTTTGTACTAAATATTCTTCTTCTTCTTCTTCTTCTTTTTTTTTTTTTTAGGCAGAGTCCCGCTCTGTCACCCTGGCTAGAGTGCTGTGGCATCAGCCTAGCTCACAGCAACCTCAAACTCCTGGGCTCAAGCAATCCTTCTGCCTCAGCCTCCCGAGTAGCTGGGACTACAGGCATGCACCACCATGCCCGGCTAATTTTTTGTATATATTTTAGTTGTTTGGCTAACTTCTTTCTATTTTTTAGTAGAGACGGGGTCTTGCTCTTGCTCAGGCTGGTCTCAAACTCCTGAGCTCAAACAATCCACCCACCTCGGCCTCCCAGAGTGCTAGGATTACAGGCGTGAGCCACCGCGCCTGGCCTAAATATTCTTTTTACATCAGTAAAATTTAAAATGAATATCTTTTCCCCCCTTTTATCCCCCAGAGAGATGGTTGTTAAACATCTACCAGCACACAGCTGCAGCCAGAGGGGGCTGGAGGTAATGGGAATGTGGAATGGTTAAAGGAGAGGAAAATCAAAAATACCTGATCATCAAGAGCAGAGCCAAGGACTTATGGGCTCTACATAGATTTTTCTTCCTTGCTGTGCCAAATACCTATTTTCACATTTTATTATAAGTGATTTCCCTTTCTTTCCCCTTACTTTACCCCATTATTCATGTATAGAGTGTGCTGGTGGTTAAGGATTATGACCGAAATATTACCTCTCAGATACCTCGGATGAAGAGCTAGAAGAAGTAACTGGGAATAGAATAGGTTGTATTATTTGAAGTGGGAACATATAATTTTTTTTAGATGTATGAGAAGATGAGTCTTCAGGGATATTGACCAACCAAAGTGGTGGAGAGTTCTATACACCATGTACTTTTTACTATGTCTGGGGAATGGTCCACAGTATAAGTCTTGGAGGGGAGAATAGTCCTGCCTCCTAGTAGGGAAACTAAAATATGTGCTTTTCCCAACCCTTGGGGTTAGACTTTTTTGCATATTATCCAAACTGAGAAAAATTATATGCTTTCACTCAGGATTTCAGATCTGGAGATGGAAATAGGGAACAGTCCAGAATCTTTTGCAGCTTTAGCCACAGCAGCCAGCATCCAGAGGCAAGAGTCAGGGGTAGCATCCATGGCTCAGAGATGGCTTTTTTTTTTTAAATAGACTCTTTCTATGATGTAATTTTAGCAGTGGATCCAACTGCCTGGCTTCCTTTGTTTCCTGCCCATTTTCAGAGCTGATTCTCCAACCTTCCTGTGAATTCTGTAAACTAGTCAATGAATTGCAATAAATTCATTTTCTGCTTAAGGTAAGTAGAGTTGGTTTCTGTTGTTGGAGCTAATAAGATATGCCCAGAAGGAAGTTTTTTAAAGGATCATGCTGTGATTGCAGGATGCAGGCATTTCCTAATGGGATAGGAGCTAGAAATCTGATGCTGGGAAATTGAGAAAACCATAAAGGCTGGGGATGTGTCCGGCTGCTTAGCATAACATCCATGGGCAAGGAGCAAGATAGATTTCTCAGAAGTCCCTACTGTTCCTGTAGGTTTATTATAAGAGAAAAAAATCCTTGATGATGGTTAATCTCTTTCCCAATTCATGCATTTCATTTCAACCATTTTTTTGCAATAGTCATAGCTGTGTCATGTTTATCACATAGATGGCCAATTTCTGATATCCATCAATATTCCCTTTATTGTATTTGAGGACTTTGTAGAAAGGAACATTATCCAAGTTGTCACCATCACAACTCATCTTTGGCAAGCTGATAGGCTACATGTTCCAGGAGTAAATTGACCACCCAAACTTGCCAAGTTTCTCATCTCCCAACTTATGGTTTGTGTTCAACAATCAAAGTTAATGTCACTAAAATTGTTTATCAATGGGGTAATAGCTCAAAACTGCCTTGGCAGTTATATTGGTTTTCTATTGCTACCTTAAGGATTACCACACATTTAGCAGTTTAAAACAAGACAAGTTTATCATCTCATAGTTCGGGAGGTGAGAAGGCCAGGTAGGCTCCCCCTGCCTCCTCTGTTCTAGGCCTCTCAGGCTGAAATCAAGGTGTCAGCTGGCCTGACCTCTTTTTTAGAGGCTTCCAAGATCATCCAGGCTGTTGGTAGAACCCAGTTCCTTGTAGTTATAGGTTTGAGAGCCCTCTACCTTTTTGGGGGGTGGGGGCTGTCATCCACCAACCTCTCTGAGCTCCCTGAGGCTGTCTGCATCCCTCATCATGTTACCTCCCCCACTGTCATTCCAGTGAGGGTGCAGAGTTGTTATCACACTTCATGTCTCTATGACTTCCCCCTTTGTTGCATCTCTTTTACTTCCAGCCAGAGAAGGTTCTCTGCTTTTAAAGACTCATGTGATTAGATTGGGCCTCATTGGATAATCCAGGATACTATTTTTTTTTTTTTTGAGACAGAGTCTCACACTGTTGCCCAGGCTAGAGTGCCATGGTATCAGCCTAGCTCACAGCAACCTCAAACTCCTGGGCTTAAGCGATCCTCCTGCCTCAGCCTCCTGAGTAGCTGAGACTACAGGTATGTGCCACCATGCCCAGCTAATCTTTTTCTATATATATTTTTAGCTGTCCATATAATTTCTTTCTATTTTTAGTAGAGATGGGGTCTCGCTCTTGCTCAGGCTGGTCTCGAACTCCTGACCTCAAGCGATCCTCCTGCCTCGGCCTCCCAGAGTGCTAGGATTACAGGCGTGAGCCACCGCTCCTGGCCCAGGGTACTATTTTAAAACCCACAGCCTTAATCGCATCTGCAAAGCCCCTTGTGCCATGTAATTTAACATATTCACAGGGATTAGGGCATGGAAATCTTTAGGGAGACGTCCTGCCTACCACAGCAATCTTGTCAGTCTTAGCCATGGACTCCAAAGACAAGGTCCTACCACTTCTGTTAAGCTCTGGCTATTTGGGTTCTTCAGGTACCTAGAGGATACTGTTCATTCTAATTTGCAGATTCTCAGGAAGTTGTAGAATGCCATAAACTGAACGCATGTCCCCTGACTCCAACCAAATCCATATATTGAAGCTTTAACCCCCAATGTGATGGTATTAGGAGGTGGGGCTTTTGGGAGGTGATTAGGTTTAGATGATTTCATGAGGGTGGGGCCCCCATGATGGGATTAATACATTATAAGAAAGAGAAGAGACCGCAGAGTTTCTTCTCTCTAGCATGGAATAATACAGCAAGAAGGTGGCCATCTGCAAGCCAGGAAGTGGGCCCTCACCAGGAACCCAATTGGCCAGCCCCTTGATCTCAGACTTCCCATCCTCCAGAACTGTGAGAAATAAATGTCTGTTGTTTAAGCCACTTAGTCTGTGGTATTTTGTTATAGCAGCCTGAGCTGACTAAGATGTATGAACAGCATTCTGTCTGCTGCATTGTGAAAGCAGAATCAATAAAACTCTTCTCACTTGGCTAAAAAATTTGAGCATCCGAGTAAAGCTTATGAAAGAAAGAGTGAAGTATCTTTGCCTTCTAAGCTTTAGCCCCTTCCTGTCTCCCAGATTACCTGGAGCACAGCATCACCAGTGAAGGTAGCTGCAGCTGAGACCTCCATTCCCATTTGGAGATGTTTGTCTCTGGATGTCTCTTCCCACAGTCTCTATGGAAGCACTTTGCATTTTGGAGCCTCTGCCCATTAGCTCTGAAGGGTTCAGGCTTCAGTAGGCAAAGTCTCAGCAGACCAAGGGAAAATCCCTAAGGCAGTACTTCAACAACACTGTGCTTTGGAATCATCTTGGTGCTTTTAAAAAGTAACCACGTCCTGCTCCATGCCCCGAGGTTTTGGTTCAATTGGTTTAGAGTGGGGCTTAAGCTACCAGTATGTTTTTAAAAACTTCTCAGCTGGCCGGGTGTGGTGGCTCATGCCTGTAATCCTAGCTCTCTGGGAGGCCGAGGTGGGAAGATCGCTCGACGTCAGGAGTTCGAGACCAGCCTGAGCAAGAGACCCCATCTCTACTAAAAATAGAAAGAAATGATCTGGACAGTTAAAAATATATATAGAAAAAAATTAGCCAGGCATGGTGGCACATGCCTGTAGTCCCAGCTACTCGGGAGGCTGAGGCAGGAGGATCGCTTGAGCCCAGGAGTTTGAGGTTGCTGTGAGCTAGGCTGACAGCACTGCACTCTAGCCCAGGCAACAGAGTGAGACTCTGTCTCAAAAAAAAAAAAATAAAAAAATAAAAACTTCCCAGCTGCTTTAAACGTGCAGCCAGACTTGAGAAGCACTGCTATAAGATAAAGGGACTGTAGGCTATCCCTAGGTGGCTCTGTTTAAATGAGTAAATTCCATCTTTCAGGAACTATGATATTACCTGTGTTTTGAGAACAATAGGGAAGGAATAATCATCAGGGCTTGACATTTAGGCACGGAGCACAAACAATCTCAACACTTCTGTTCCTTTGTATGCAACTCCTCTTTGTATAACAGGAGTTAGCCTGGGATAGGAATTCTGATAAGGAACTATGGAGGGCTTAGACATGATTGAGGTATGAAGACAGGTCACATAGCTTGTTCAGCGTGCAAATGGTATCCCCACGCCATCAGCTGGGAACTGGCCAGCCAGTTAAGAGAGGCTGACATAATGGAAGACTCATCAACCATTGCCTGTGACACTACCTGCTATGGATAGTTTAGTTATATCTTGCAAGGACTCAAGCAGGCCATAAATGAGAGAAGCAATACCTTCATTAGTTAAACAGGAAGACAGTCTCAAAAAGGATAATCATAAGAGCTAATATTTTTTGAGCACTAAGTGCCGTAACAATTTACGACAAACCTAGAGGCTTAAAACAACACAATGTATTATCTTACAGTTTTGTAGGTCAGGAGTCTGGCATGGGCTTCCCCAGGCTAAAATCAGGGTGTTGGCAGGGCTGGGTTCTTTTCCAGAAGCTCTTGGGAAGAATCTGCTTCCAAGTTCATTTAGGTTATAGGAAGAATTTAGTTACAGGTGGTTGTAGGGTCCTACAGCAAGTTTCCTTGCTGGTTGTCAGCTGAGGGCCATTCCAGCATTCTTTGGTGCACGGCGCCCTTCCTCCATCTTCCAGGCCATCAACAGTGGGGACAGTGGGTCAAGTCCCTCTACACTTTGACTCTCTCCTGCCTCTTCGTCCATTATCACATCTCTCTGACCTCCTCTTCTGTCTCCCTTTTTCACTTTTAAGAACCCATGTGGTTACATTGGGCCCAGCTGGGTAATTCAGGATGCTCTCCCTACTTAAGGTCCATGACCTTAACTCTATCTGCAAAATCCCTTTTGCTATGTAAGGTAACACTTTCACAGTTTTCAGGGATTAGGACATGGATATTTTGGGATCACTGTTCTGCCTACTGCAGACTTTGTTAGGTTTTCCTCCTGCCCCTGTGGTTAGGCATTTTCATTCTTTTAGCCTGGCTGCTCTTCCTCTAATCTATTTTCATGTTGGCTTTCCTTGGGGCTTAGTCCTGGCCCCTTTTCTCTTCTCTCTAATTTTTTCCCCAAGTGAGCTCGTCCATTCCCCTGGATTTAAATAGCTTCTATAGGCAACATCGCAAATTTATATCCTCTATTCTGTGCCCCAGAATGTTTTCTCCAATGGCCTACTTGACAGCGCCATTGGGGTGTTTCACGTGCATCTCAAAATTACTGAATTCTTGGTCTCCTTTCTCCACCTCCAACCTATTCTGCAACCCTCTTCCCTTCTTCCCAATGGCATCATCATCACTCACTTGGTTATGCCAAACACTTGGGATTCATTCCATTTGCTTCCCTCTCTCATCCACTTAATCATCACCAAGTCCTATTGTATATCAAATCCTTCCCATCACTTCCCTTTACTCCATAGCCACAGTAATAGACTGGGCCAGGCCACTCTCAGTTCTCCATTAAATCCCTGGCTCCTCCAAGCTGTGAAACAGATCTTTTACAAATTTTAATTGCAAGTAGCAATGGAAAAAATGTGAAGAGGTTATTTCCGGATGGTGGAAATGTGGGCGGTTATTTTTCTTCTTGGTACTTTTTTGTACTTTAAACATTTCCATGGAAAACTCAAAACAAAAATGTTCCATTAAAAAGAAAACAAAACAAAATGTTACCTTCTCAGAAGGGCTCCCCGCTTCCCATGGTCTCTAATAGCATCCTGTTATTTTCTGCTCTCAGTCTCTAAGACACAGAGTGTCTTAGAGTGGTATACATTTTATTCGTTGGCTTATTGTCTGTCTCTCTCTTGCTCTCTCTCTCTCTCTCTCACTATCTATAAGGTCATGAATGCAGCACCACATTTATTGTGTTAATCAGTACATACCCAGCACCTAGGCCTATGCTTGCCACACAGCAAAGGTTAATTTATCCAGATATCTCTTACTACCTGAACTCTCATTATCCAAGGGCTCACTATAACGACTTTCAAACATTTTTATTCCAGATTTAGTACCTGAAACAAAAAGCTGCTAATGCAAATCAGCAAGTGAATGCCAGAAAACCTGTTTCAGTTGCAAGGAGAGTTCAGGTAAGAGGATGTAGATTGTGTTGCAGTCCTATCTCAGCTGCTGCCTCATACATGTTTTTAAATGTGCATCATCAACATCTGGAGATCAGCACTACCAATTATTAAGTGAAAATGTCTTCTCAGAAAGTAGAACTCAGCTTATGTTCATCATCATTTGGAGGAAAGGGAAGAAGAGGAGCCATGAATACTCTATGATGAATTTTCAGAAGAAATTATAGCATATCCATAAAACCATTGCTATGGCAAGTGAGTGTGATCATGACATCACAGGAAAAAACACATTCCAGAAGTGCAATGACTAGCTCTGTCTTATGCTATCAGGAGCTATATAACCTTAATCAAAGAAAATATGAGCAGATGTCCATTTTGAGAGCTTTTGGTCTCATGCTGTTTCATCTACAACTTCAGAGGATGGTTCAGAGCCAAACCCATTTCCAGAGTCTCGCGAGCCAGTCAGAGAAAGCTGTCTTCCAGTTCCTTGTGTTTGGACTTGGAGACCTCTACTGTTCCAGTCACTCACTCTTTCTTTCTTTCTTTCAGGGCCACAATGTTTGGTTAATTTTTCTATTTTTAGTAGAGACAGGGTCTTACTCTTGCTCAGGCTGGTCTTGAACTCCTGAGCTCAAGCGATCCTCCCACTTCAGCCTCCCAGAGTGCTAGGATTACAGGCGTGAGCCACCGCGCCTGGCCTCCACTCATTCTTTTACTCACCCTCAAACCCCAGCTATTACTGAAGCTTCTATGCCCTTCCATTAGCCATCAGGCTCTGCTCAGGCAACTCTCCCATTAGTCAATAACTATTATTGAAATTGCCTTATTTCATTTCATTTTTCTAAGTATAATTTGCATTCATTATTTATTGTATCTTGAACATATTACTTCTACTATGGTTACTTATATTTCTTTAATATTCACTGAATGTGGAAGAAAGATGAAATTCATATACTCTATGACAGCCTTCCTTTTGGTGTCCTGAAACAGCAGGATGAGCATCAGGGAGTGTGTTACAGATGCTAATTCTTGGTCTCCACGTCAGACCTACTAAATCTGAAACACTGGGTCCCAGGATTCTATGCTTCATCGAACTCCCTAAATGATTCTGATGTGAACCAAAGTTTGAAAAGCCCTGCTCCACCATATAATGGAGTACTGCACACAAGTAATTAGGTACAGGAGTTGGTGTTTTAAATGATTTACATTATGTAGAAATCCTTGGTGGATGGTTATATATAGGTTTAAGAGTATTTTAGTAACATTTGAGAAAATTGGTTGTGGCTTTTGGATGGGCTGGGAATACATTATTTTTGCCATTTAAAATAACAGAGTGTAAACTCCTTCTGTATGAAAATTTGCCATCCACCGCGTTTTCAGGAATGGATTAGATTCAGATAGCAAGGGAGGTCTGCATTCATAAAATGAATATTGAGAGATTGAAAGGCAATAGTTAAGAATTCCTTCATAGCATGAAGAGCCTGCCTGATTGAAAAGCTGCCTCCCGCCCCCTGTTCCTCACCTCATTTGTAACTGTCTCATGACAGAATGTGTACATAGACCAAAGGGGAAAAATCATGGGGTGGTGGTATGAAAAACTTGGGAAAATTATGTAAAGTTTTTTAATAATTTAAGAAAAAAATGTTCAAGGAAACACCAAGGGAAAACTCAAGGCTCTATAGAATGTCAGTTCAAATTCTCCCTCCAAAATTATGATGGAGAGAGAATGGCAGTTTGAAACCAGAACTGATACGAACCAGATTCTTCGATCAACCCAATTTCTGCAGGTTACCATCAACCACAACCAGTCAAGGACACACAGGTTTAACAGATAACTCTGTTCCTAGTGGAGCACTACTTGGCAACTTTCCAAGAGCAGACGCCATTAATCCAACAAGTCTACACTCTGGCTTTGCCATTTCTCACAATAGTCATGAAGCAGCCCACTTCATGTTCAAAAGGAGTTAAACAGTATGGAATCATCCAAGAAGAGAATTTCTTGTGGTGACAAGTGATCCCTAAAATCGGCTTTACCCTTCTGTTTCAAATATACATAGTTCAAAACATACACGTTTTCCTTAACTCTGGAAAAATCCCTGTAAGAGTAACTTGCAAATGCTTCTCCACTACAGGTAAATTATTAATACATCTGGTCTGGAAAACCCACAAAAGGACCCCAGACATGTAACACTGAACAGAGGCATACAGAAAATTTCAACAGCAATATTGCTTTTAATTGTGTATTTATAAACCATGGTCGAGGCATTCAAATTTTGAATGACCATCTTTATAGCCCTGAAAGATTTCAGAATTTTCTCAGCACACATTGAGTTACTGGAAGGAATCAACAGTAACTCTGAAGTAGAGATTATATTGTTCAGCAAACCTTGATTGTATCAACAGCTGTAAGGAATGAGGTAATGTGATGTGATACTCTTTGTCTAGCTCTACCTGAAGAGTCTATCTGTTCTAGAAATTCTGGAGGTGGGCTGAGGTTAGTCCTACCATAACAATTGCAGCCGTATGTCTTGATATGGACAGCTTACTATATGTTCACTGGCTATATGAGGGCTGTCCGGAAAGTATCCAGCCACATAACCATTCTTGTTATATCAACAATGGCTGGATACTTTCTGGACAGCCCTAGTACATGATAGAGGCAGATAAGTCTACAAAATCACAAATTAATATGTGAAACTATATATCTTATAAGGCAACTTCTCATTTCTTGATATAGTACACGATCACCATTTCGTTCCATTTAAATCAACCTAACTCTAATCACAGGCACAGAATTTTTCTATCTGTATACTTGTCTCTCAGAGTGTTTCCATATTTGGAATATTTTCCATTCTCTTTCTGAAAACAGGTACATCTTCTCTTTCAAATTCTTTAGAAACTTTTTCTTTTTCTTAAAATCTTCCTACACTAAACTTGGCTAGCCTAGTCTTGTCAAAAAATACTTACTGGGAACTTACCATGTGAGTTGGTCTCCAAAGTGGCTAATCTAGGGGGAGATAGAGAATTCCGCAAGCAAGAACCATACAACGTCATGGGGCCCAGATCCAAGAACTTGTGAAAGGCATTTATTTCCATGAAGTCCAGGGAGCTTTTTCCCGATGTCCCAGATTGTTACTTGTGCCTATTCTGAAGACAAGACACCAAGCACCACACATTCTACAGTTAAGGAGTTTTCACAGATTATGGAAACACACCTCAGGGCTTGCTGAGGAGCATCAGATCAGACCCACCTGTCCCCCAAGTCTGCATAAGGTGGCCAAGAGTGGGAGATGTTATAGGCCTTTTGGGTTAGTGCAGTGTTCAGAAGGAGGAGCTGGTTTCTCCCCTCTGTGTGCTGAAGCCAAGAGAATCACTTGTACATGAGCATTGACAAGAAAGGTGGACTTACTTTTTATTTTCCAGTTGGATTCTGGCTTAGCCATTGGACTTGTCAGTCTACCCTGGCTTCCCTGAACAAGAGGAAAGAGAATAGGCAAAAGATCACAGGGCTAAGCAAGGAGCTGGCAGCAGACCCACCTGCCCACACACCATTTATGGTAGGGAGGATTGGAGAACTTTCTGTGGGCTGAGTGGGCACCTGGGAAAGTAGGTGGGCTTAAGCCATGTTGTTGATAACAGCTCCCCTCATCAAAGGGGTACCCTGCAGAAAGAGGCTAAGGGGTAGACTGTGGAGGTGAGTGGTGATGGTGAAAGTGGTCCAGGTGAGACTAGTCTCCCAGGATGGGGAAACAAATGCAGTGGGGAAGATCCACACTGGTCCTGTGAAGGACCCAAATACATGCCCCATGAGACTCAAGTGTCAGGAAGCCTGAGGAAGTAGGGCATCTATTGCTGGCCTGCCAGAGTTAGCCAGAGAAGCAGGGGAAACCAAATAAGAGGAATGTCAACTTCATCAGTAAAGAAAAGGGACATTTGCTGTTTTCCTTCACTCATTCTCTGCCCTAACTCATGGAGAAGTTAGTCCCTACAACAAAGAGAAAGAGAATGTATGTAAAGAGTAGACCATGCACCATCCTCCACTCCAAGCCTGCCCTGCGTGTAGAGGAATAAGATGAGTTTTAAATTGACCTTGAGATTGAAATTTGAAAGTGAAGAGGACTGAATATTTAAGTTGAGTGGAAACTGTCGTGCTAATCAAAAGTGACCAGTAAAGATGGTTTTAAGGATCTGCTACCTAGTGGGGAAGAAGGAGGAGGTAGTAATTGGACAAAACAAACAAACAAACATAAAACCCCAACAAATTGAGACTCCTAAATAAACCAGTTCCATCTATTTAAAGGGCAAGGGAAGGCTTCTCAGTGGAAGTGGTATCTTGTGATATATGTTAGTGCTGCTTATTGATAATTCTGGTTTTTACCACTCTTGCCACATGGAGAGATTTTGTGTTTCTGCCCCCTTGATGTTAGGTGGGACGCTGGCCTTGTGACTATTCTGCCAATGGGTTGTGAATGCAAGTGACATGTGTCACTTCTAGGCCAGAGCAATCACTGGTTGCTGTGAGACCCAGCTCTTCTTTCCCCCTGCTGCAGTGACTGTGGAAGCACGTGGCGATATGGAGGTGCCATCCCTAACCATCCCGAGGAAGAAAGCTGTCCTGGAGAGTTGGCTAGGTCTGCAAAGGACTTTGTGTGAAAGAGAAACAAATCCTTGTTGTTTCAAGCTACTGGCATTTGGACATGTTTCTTCCTGTAGCATGACCTGGCCTATTCTGGTTGATACACGAGCTAACGGAGACCCAAAAGATGAATTGTAGTCAGCCAGTGAAAGGAGGGAGTGGGGAGGACGAAAAGAAGAAAGTGGGAAAAGCATTGCAGGCAGTATGTGTGAAGTCTAGGGAGTGAGAAAGAGAATGGTGCTTTCTGTGACCTGAGTGAAGTACAGAATGCTATGGCTGCTGGTGGTGGGTGGTTTGGAGAGACGAGGCGCTGGGAACAGATCCTGAAGGGACTTGTTATCTGTATTTAAGAGTTTGGGCAACTTTTAGATCACGATTTCTGTAAGGGCCAGGCTACAGTTTATCCTTCCCAGTGAATCTACTGTGGGGTTCAGTTTGGGACAAGCAGGCAGCAAATGCTGTCGATTGCTTTGCTTCCAATTTGAATCCAAATATCGTTTTTGCACGGGTAAAATTTTACTTCCCTTACTAATATTTTTAGAGTCCAAGGAAGGGTATCAGAGACATTTGCAAATCAGACATTCACTTGAAAAGTAAAGTGGCTGGTCCACTATTGGAGACTTCATGACCATTTATCAAATGGATGAAGGCATGAATAAATAGAAGGTAGTTTTAATATGGCCACTAAGCCTAACGCATCTCTTTGTTTCACACATACAAGTGGGAAAATCTCTGTTATTTTGATTTTGACTAATGCCTCCAACACTGTGCTTATTAAAGCATAGCCCACACGTTATATACATGCTCCAATGGTTCATGCAGTTCATAAGAGATTAATAAAATATACATACCAATATCACCATAATTCTGCATAATTGTGTTGAATTGCTCCCCCTCACTAGAGTTGATATTCAATTTCATCAGATTCCATACACTTCTGATCTTCATAGCCTGCTTTGTAACATTACCTCATCCTCTAAACAAATATTAATGAGCAATCTTTATCCCTTGAACCTCGAAGTATTGCTCAAATCCACAAAAGCTAAAAATAGAGAATTGGCCTTTTAAGTACCATGAATGCCAGATGCAGGAAGAGAAAAAACATTAGGCCCATGGCTGAGAAATTTTATATACATTTAAAAATAAAAGCTGGAAAGGAGAAAATGTCAAAAGAGTGATTGTTACACAAAGTTCCACTACACAAGTTATTTATGGTGCATCCTCTAAAATTCCTGACCCTGGAATCAATTTCCAAATCAATTGGAAACCAATGTCATCCAGAGTGCAACCTATATATTCTCATCTAGAACTGGCTGGTATCTTTCCATTGCTCTCCAGTCATCCTCTGGTGGGTTATGTTTCTGGATGTGGAAAAGGGAAGAAGGGAACTGTCCCTTGTCATTTGCCTCCTTCCCAGGACAGTTTCAAAGAGATACTTATCATTCCCAAAGTTCAAACCAGGTATCCATACCAGTTCTTTGCTTTTTTTCTTCTTTAATAAAACATTTTTATTGTGGAAAAATTTGAAATATGTACCAAACAGAATAGCATAATGAAACCCTGCATAGCCACCCACTCAGCTTTACCATTACCAACTCATGGCCCATCTCATATCATCTATATCCCCATACAGACCTCCCTCCCATAAAATTTTGACGTGAATTCCACTTTATTTGTAAATATTTCAGAATGCAGAGGGATTTTCTGTTTGGATAAGAAATTCACCAATCCTCCTCCTAATTCTCTCAGATGGTGACAACAGAAAGTTACACAGTGGTGCTATCTGGGGAGGCTATGCTTCATAGGCTGCTCTGGGGGCACATAGCCCTTCATGCTACCCCCGAGTGCCATCTCAGGAACTCTCCTCTTAGTTTGCAGTCAGAACAAATGACGAACCACATGCATCACTCAACCAGCCTCAGCCGCCTTCTGGTCCCAAATGCTTTTCGTCAACTGGAAGTTTTTGCTAATTTTTTCCTAGTTATATTGCTGTAACTGATTTCTGGTTTAATCCATTGTAGTCAGAGAACTTATTCTGTATGATTTTGGTCCTTGATTTACTGAGACTCATTTATGCCACAGCATATTGGTCTATTTTGGTTAATGTGTCCTGTGATTTCCACAGTTATTCTACAAATGTCAGTTAGGTCTTGTTGGTTAATAGTGTATTTAAATTTTTTACATACCTACTGATTTTTTTCCTACTTGTTCTATCAATTAATGACAGAGACATTTAAATTTGTCCAACTAAGGTTGTAAATCTAACTCTACTTTTAGTGCTGTGAAGCTTTCCTTTACATATTTTGAGGCTATGTTATTAGAGGTGTATTCACGTTTAGGACTTTTATGCCTTTCTGTTGAGTTTACCCTTTTATCATTATGAATTTTCTTCTTTATCTCTAATAATACTTCTTCCCTTAAAGTCTACTTTGTCTGGCATTAATGTAGCCAGAGAGTTTTCCTTTCACTATATCTTTCCTATCCTTTTCTTTTTAACTTTCTGTGCCCTTCTATTTAAAGTTCACCTTTTATAAATGGCACATAATTTGGGTGGTTTTTTTTTTCATCCAGTCTGCCTTTGTTTTTTTCATTGGAGTGTTTAGTTCATTTATATTTAATGCAATTATGATATAGTTAGGTTTAAGTCTACCAAGTTTTCTCCCTCCCCAGCCTCCCTCACTGCCCCCGGAACTCAGCAAAAGGCTGCTGGAGAAACCTGTTGGGGAAAACTGGCCATATTTTGGGGGCTTCTCTTGATTCCAATGAGCCATGCCAGCCCACACAGCTATTAGAAGCTTCTCTGATTTCTTTTGCACCCACACAATGTCTCTCTGCATACAGCGAGCCTAATCCTCAGTCCTTATCCACACTTGTCAAATGTCCCCTGGGAGGAAAGAGGAAAACAGTTGCTGATCTCTCCTCACTTAGGAATGATTCTTCCTCTCTGGAATTTTATTTAATTAAAAGAAATGGAATACAGACTATGTGGAACACTGTAAAACAGTCTAAATTTCCATATATATTGTACCTATATTCACAAATTGTTTAACATCTTGCTACATTTGCTTAATGTTTCCTCCTCACACTACCTGCCACCCCACATACACATGTACACACACCCACTTGTATTGTTTTTTCAGAACACTGAAGTAAGTTTCAGACATCATGGCACATTATATCTAAATGCTTCAACGTATGTCTCCTAAAAACAGACATTCTCCTACATATCCACAGGGCCATTGCCAAGCTCAAGAAATTTAATGTTGCTACAATAATATTTTTGAATATATATTTCCTAGTCAAACTTCCTCAATTGTCCCCAAAATATCATTTATATCTTTTTTTTTTTTTAAAACTAGGGTCAAATCTAGGATTATAAATTGCATGTGACTCTCATGATTTTTTAGTCTCTTTTAATCTAAACAGTTTTTCCATCTTTATTCATCTTTCATGACCATTGACATTTTGGATTTGTCTAATTATTTCCTCACTATTAGATTTAGGTTGAACATTTTTGGCATGGATACCACGTAAGTGATACTGTGTCCTTTCCGCCGCATCATATCAGGAGGCACATGGTATCAGTTTGTCTCATTACTGGAGGTGCTAAGCTTGATCACTTGTTTAAGATGGGGTTCACCAGGTCCCTCCAGTGTAAGGATATCTTTTCCTCTTTGTAATTAATGATCTGTGGGGTGATACTTTGAGATTGTGTGAATATCTTGTTCCCCAACAACCTCTCACTCATTGGTTTTAGTATCCATTGAGGATTTTTACCTGAATCAGTGATTATATTGTTAGCTGTGAAATGGTGATTTTTGAATTCTGTTATTCCTTATATATGTCTCAACTGACATCCTTGTGTAATGAAGAGCTTTCCCTTCTCTCACCTTTATATAGTATTACTGTGGACTCATTGATTTCCTTTTGTTATAATCCATTACCGTCATTAGTCATTGTGATCCTCAAATTGTCCTAAATTTGGCTAGCAGGAGACCCTTCCAGCAGCCCTTGTGTCCTTTTGATGTGCCCCCACTGTTCTTTGAACACTTCCTTGCTTTCTACACCACAGGATGCTCCAGGCTCACCTTGACCTTTCCTTGCTCCATCCCTAGAATGGACCATTTCTTCAAGGAGGGTGGTGATCTTCATGGTGGTGTCCAGCAGTCAGTGGTGCATGGTGTGTCCACACCCAGAGGCAGCACTATTGGAGTGTATAGGGTTCCAAGGCTGGAGTGTGATTCAGGGCATTTTTCCTGCTGCATAGCCTCCCACACCTTATTTTCTGGCCCTGCTGGGGATTTTATGAGCCACCTGATACTATTTAATCTTTTCTTGTGCATTAGGTGAACCAGAATGTTTGTTGCTTGCAGCCAAAGACTCTGATTGACACCAGCACCAAATGATTCACATAATAAGCCTGAACTTCCTGTTCTTTGGGTGGCAGCAGATAATATGGAGCCTGTGTAAAAATGTGATGTCATAGTGGCTCATAAGAGCAGACTTGATAGAAACGAATTTAATAGCATTTTTCAGTTCCTTGGTACTTTAAGCATCATGTTTCATATCCTTGATATGCTTGAGAGATGTATTATTTTCCTCATTTGAAAGATGGGGATTTGAAGTAAATGTTATAAGAACATGTATTAGAACTGAATTGTTTGAAGATAAAAGGTGTATTGATAACTCAAGTCTAAAAGTAGAATGGAAAAATATGCCAAAATAAGTGTTTTTTGGTAAACACTTCAAGAAGTTCAAGCAACAAGAGCATCCAAATGTTACTATCTAAAGCTAATTGTCCTTGGCTGGTCATTTATCTGCAGAGAGTTTTACACTGAATTCATGAAGATATGCCAGCAATCAATGAAAGGACTGCACTGAGAATATAGTAAGAGGAGTCTGGAGTAAAGAGAAACAGGATATAAATGACTGAGCTAGAATGTTAATTTTAAATGGTGGTGGTTTGTCACAGGCGATTGAATTAAACATCTGATCCACATTAACTTCACTCTCTCTTTGTAAACTGCTCATAACTACTCTGGACATTTTCATATGCTTTGTCTTGGCTCAGTGGCTCTCCATGAAGGTGAACTGCCCGAAGGTGGCATGTGTTGGTACACACTAATCCAAGTATTAGTATTAGTTATTGCTTGCTGCAAACAAATCACCCCACATCTTAGTGGCTTAAAACAACACACATTTATTATCTCATAGTTTCTGTGTATCAGGAATCTTGGTTTGGCTTAACTGGGTCCTCTGCTACCTGGTGTCTCAGGTTGTTGACAGAGGTAAAGATTCCTTAGTTTTGCCTTCTTTTATGAGAAACTCTTACTTCCTTTGTCAGGCTGGATTTTCCAAAGATGACCTCAGCAATCACTCATATCCCACATGCTCTTTCTTCTGTAATATGATCTTACCACTTCCTCCATTAAGCAGTGAGGCCTATGGCTCCTCCCCTTGAATGTGAGCAGGCTTGTGACTCACTTATAAACAATGGGATGTGGTGAAAGCAATGCTGTGTGACTTTTCAGGCTATGTCAGAAGGTGTGAAGCAGTTTCTGCCCTGCTGCTGAGATGCTTGATTTTGGAGCTCTGAGCTGCCATGTAACAAGTATCACTACTTGTTACAGTAGTGGCTGTTGTGCTGTGAGGAAGCCCAGCCACATGGAGAGGCTACCTTAAGTGCTCCAGTTGACAACTTCAGCTAATGTCCCAGCTGACAGCTGACACTAAGCATCAGAAATGTGAGTGAAGAAGCCTCCAGATACTTCCAGCTTCCAGCCATCAGGTCACCACCAGCCACAGAATTTTCTCAGCTGAGGCCCCAGCCATTATAGAGCAGAGACAAGGAATTCTAGCTGTGCACGTCCAGAATGCCTGATCCTACAGAATCCATGACCATAATAAAGTGATTGTTTTGAGATGCTAAGCTTTGGAGTAATCTGTTACACACCAATAGTAACTGTAAGACTTCTCCCAGCTGGAAGATTTCCCCCCATGTCCCAGTCCAGGGACCCTTAAGAAATAAAAAGGCTCTTGGCCTCTTGGGTGGAGTCTATATAGTTTATGGAGCATTACCTCTAGAACCTAGAGTGTTAGATGAAGTGATGAAACCCTAATTCCCTACTCAGCAATTTTCAGAATCAGTAAAGCCAGCACAGGGTATAAGTCATCTATTCAAGCTATTGCTTGCTGCATAACAAATTACCTCACATCTTAGTGGCTTAAAACAACACATATCCCATGTATGCTGATTTTATCTTTACAAATTATATGAATGTATATATTAAATTACATGTACCCCAAAACTATGTACATCTATTATGCATCAATAAAATACCAGCACACATTATCTCACAGCTTCTGTGGGTCAGAAGTCTATGCATGGCTTAACCGGGTTCTCTGCATCATGGTCCCTCATGGGGCTGCAATCAAGGTGTTGGCCCAGGGTCTGCCATCTCATCTGAAGGTTTAACAGGGAAAGAAGCCATTTACAGCTCACTCTGAGGTTGTTGGCAGCATTCTGGTCCCCCTGGCTGTTGGTTGAGGCTACTCTTAGTTCTGTGCCACGTGGGCCTCTCTCACATGGCCGCTTGCTTCATCAAAACACGCAAGGTGAAAAGTCAATAGATAAGAGTTTGCTAGCAAGACAGAAGTAACAGTCATTTGTAACCTAATCAGGAAAGTGATATCCCACCACGTTTGCCACATTTTATGAGTTAGAAGCAAGTCACCAGGTCCACCCACACTCAAGGGGAGGGGCTTACACGAGGGTGTGGCTAGCAGGAGGTGGGGATCATTGGAGGCACCTTAGAAGGCAGCCGACTACATCACGGACATTGTTACGTAGGGTGTCAGGGGCAGTCCTTCAAGAATGAGCTATTTCGCTTTCGATTTTCGGGGAGGAGGCCAAGGTGCAACTTTCTTCGGTCGTCCCGAATCCAGGTTCATCCGACACCAGCCTCCTCCACCACGCCGCCGAAGTTCAACCCCAACGAGATCAAAGTCATGTACCTGAGGTGCACCGGTGGTGAAGTCGGTGCCACCTCTGCCCTAGCCCCCAAGATCGGCCCCCTGGGTCTGTCTCCAAAAAAGGTTGGTGATGACATTGCCAAGGCAACTGGTGACTGGAAGGGTTGAAACTAACTATTCAGAACAGACAGGCCCAGATTGAAGTGGTACCTTCTGTCTCTGCCCTGATCATCAAAGCCCTCAAGGAACCACCAAGAGACAGAAAGAAACAGAAAAACATTAAACACAACGGAAATATCATTTTTGATGAGATTGTCAACATTTCCAGACAGATGTGGCACCGATCTTTAGCCAGAGAACTTTCTGGAACCATTAAAGAGATCCTGCAGACTGCCCAGTCTGTGGGCTGCAATGTTGATGGCCACCACCCACATGACATCATAGATGACATCAACAGTGCTAGTTAAAAAGTACAAAGGAAAATATTTCAGGCCGGGCGCGGTGGCTCACGCCTGTAATCCTAGCACTCTGGGAGGCCGAGGTGGGTGGATAGTTTGAGCTCAGGAGTTCGAGACCAGCCTGAGCAAGAGCGAGACCCCATCTCTACTAAAAATAGAAAGAAATTATCTGGCCAACTAAAATATATATAGAAAAAAATTAGCCAGGCATGGTGGCACATGCCTGTAGTCCCAGCTACTCGGGAGGCTGAGGCGGTAGGATTGCTTAAGCCCAGGAGTTTGAGGTTGCTGTGAGCTAGGCTGACGCCACGGCACTCACTCTAGCCTGGGCAACAGAGTGAGACTCTGCCTCAAAAAAAAAAAATAAAATAAATATTTCAATAAAGGATTATTTAACACCTCCCCTCTCAAAAAAAAAAAAAGAGCTATTTCTAGGGGAATGGAAAACAAATTTTAGGCTTACTGTGATCCAAGGTATCTCTGGATCATTCTTCCTTGACCTTCTAAAAAGTGAGCACCTTGGGGAAACTGTGATTACTGAAATTTTTTGTTCTTTGAGGACAGATATTTCTTAAAACATACATTTAAATCAGTCCATCATCACAAAAAAGACATTAGAGCCTCAATTTTATTCAGCCCAGGGTCACATGCACAGGGAGGCAGGGGGCAGGATAGAGGGATGTCCCGTATTAGTTATTGCTGTATGTAAATATAAAATATTCATCAGCTTAAAAGTATTGTCACTGATCCTCCTGGGATTCCCTCCCACCATCTTCCCACTAACCCCTGCTGCATTTTTAATTTACATATTTTCCTGTTAACCAGCAATTATCTATAATTTCCCCTGAAGAAGGGCGTTGTGCCTCATCAGGAATCTCCTTTATTAGGTAAATTGCTCAGTTTTACCCTTTGAAATATTCCACGAACTTTTCATATGCCATGTTTTCCTTCTCTTATGATTGTATTTTTCTTTAAAGAGACAAGCCCCACAGCTGTAAGTTATGGAAGATGGCAGAATGAGAGGAAGCTGCGGCTAGCTTAGAGGGCCTCCAAAAACCTAGAAGGATACCTTATCTGGTTGGTTGAGCAACAAAAGATACAGGAAAAAAATGGCAGGGAAATAAGTTCCCCTCATCCTAAGGAAACTGTCCACAGTCTACCGCCAGCACTTGAGGGGTTAGTGGAGTGAGGCAGAGGCAGCTGGTTCTGCAGGCTCCACCCAAGAAGGCAGGAAGTAGAGGCCCTGGGGCAGGAGCACCAAGGGCATCAGGAAGGCCCTTGGAGGAGTTCAGGAAGGGGCAGTTGCAAGACCTCCCACCTATCCAGCCACCACAGGGTAGGATGTGAAGGCTCTAAACTGCCAGTGAGAAAAGAATACAGCCATCAGACATTGGAAAAGGGGGAAAGAGGTGTGAGGTAGTGTGAAAGTACTAATGTCCTTATGGCTCATAGCAGGGAGTCAATACTGTCTAAAATTGGAACAGGCAGTTTAAAAATTCCAATTCCTTCCTTGAGCCTGGGAGTTCCACATTACAGTGAGTGATGATCGCCACTGTGCTCCAGGCTGGGTGACAATAAATGAATAAATAAAAATTCCAACTCCAACCCCTTAATACTTTTTTATTTTTTGAATTTTTATTTATTATTTTTCTAAGAGACTGGCCCATGCCCGAGTGCACTGGCACAAATTTAGCTCATTGCAGCCTCGAACCCCTGGGCCCAAGCGATCCTCCTACCTCTTGAGTAGCTAGGACTACAGGCGTGTGCCACCACTCCCAGCTTTTAATAATTTTTTAGAAGAATCTTTTGGGAAATAATATCGTGCGGCGAAGAAATATTGATTAGGAATTCTTCAGTTTCATTTTAATTTCTTTTTTCTGTGATATCAAGTATAAGGAAAAGTAGCACTTTAAGTAGCATTTAGCTATTTTATTCTTAATTAAGAAATAGCATTTTCTTAAGAGTCTTCCCATCTGTATCTGTGTGTTTATTTGCTTATCTTTTTTGCATAAGCCTAGGCAGTTGTCTTCATCTTTCCTAATGTCAGTGATAATTGCTTCTCGATGGTGTTTTGTGGGTGATTGTCAGTTTTCTTAACTTTGTACTAAACGATTATAATTCTTCAAAGTAAGTATGTATTATGCTTACAAAATAACACTAATTTTTCTTTTAAAAGGAAAGAAATAAAAAAGGAAGACAGCAAGAGGGAAAGAGGAAGAGAGAAAGAGAAGAGGGGGGAGAGAGAGAGAGAGAGAATGAATTCTGGAAGCAAATATGCCAAGATAGGAACAGTAGTTTATTCTGGATGGGTATATGTGGACAATTTTTATTTTATCCTTTATAGTTTCTTGCTTTTTGACTTTTTAAAACCAGTTTTGTGTGTTACTGAGGACATAGGAGCTTTTGGTCTTTTCGGAGCTGTTTCTCCCAAAGGATAATTGTGAAGAGCAGAACCACTATTAAGGGAGAAGTTGTAAAATATTTTTACTTTGCAAAATGATCCTCATAATGAAAAAGGTTGAGCATGACTTGATGACACAGCCTCTTTTAAACCACTCATGCAAAATTCCTGAGGGAGTCTATGGGTAAGTTTTATGGGACAAGAGTGTAAATAATTGATCGCTAACATGTGTCACTTCTCATTGATGAATCACACGCTTGCTGAATATGCTTCCCTTAGCAAGCAGGTGGCCACCTGGGGTGAGAGCCCTATGAAGCTCCAAGGATAAGTGCATATTGACTTAGAACCAGTCATATGGACACGTTTCTATTTACATGTGAAAGTGCAGTGGCCTTAAGTTTTATATTTAGAGTTACCCTTTGAGGCTTATACCTACAAAACTTGAAGATGTTCAGATGTAAGCCTTGTGTAAATTTTACATATTCCTCTTGTAAAAACTAAGTAAATGTCAACTTGGAAGTTTCTGGTATTGTAACATTTTCTTTGAAGAAATGTTAAGCTTATCATAAAAGGAATTCTTGTGAGAAGAAAAAAATCCAACTCTGTACTATTTTTGGAAGGCCACGGAGATCTGTGAGAGGGCTTTTGTCTTGAATAGATTTTAGAGCAAAAAAATCCTGATAAAGAACCCTTTATGCATATTTCCAGTTTAACAAATTGCTTCATTATGGAAGAATAAATCAGTTAAAAAGTAAATGAAATGCATCAAACAAATAGAAAATTATTTTGTAAAATTCCAGCACTCAAATCAAAGCAACAGCGGATTCATGATAGCAGATCAAAGGCTGGTGGCGTAGCAAGAATTTTCTCATAACCAACGACTAAACGGTTTGAAAATGGAATATATTGCCAGGAGAGGCCACCAAGGAGTGAATGAGTCTCAGAAGGCATCACTGGTGTCATCTAATCATAATGTTGGAGCTGAAAGAGCCTCTAACTGGATACTAGAAGATGAGAAGTTGCTTCTAGCTGCAAATGCAAGGGTGGACTTGGACAAACTGTCATTTGAGCAAGGTCTTGTGGGAAATCTTGAGTTTCCACATAATGGGTGATGAGTTTCCAAGTAGGGGAATTTGGTGGTGGAAATTTGTTGTAGCAATCCAGATATTCAGCAATTTTGAGAAATTCAGTCTTCGAGCTAAATGCATCAAAAAACTAATGCTGCAACACCCAGCTGGTTGGTTCTGGGGGCTGATTCCCTCCTGAGTTTTGGGAGCTTGGAAAAAATCTGGCTCAGTAGGTCTGAGTTAGCTTGAGGAACAGATAGGCTGATACCAGCTACTGGGTCTGAAGGCTCCTTTTTTTCTAATAGGCCACTGTCCAACCAGGAAGCTTCAACTATGTTACATATGGTATCACTGTTTCAGGGCCTCCTGACCCTAGAGCTACACTATGTGGCGCATGACAGGGAGAGGAGGGGCATGCTCTCTCTACTGAATTGCTGGCCACAGTGAGCAGTGGGTAAATTCAAGTTCGGGGGGATTACACTTGCTTTATCATTCCTCTGCTTATTGACCCATCAATAGATGCCTTTTTTTTTTTTTTTTCATGCACCATGTATCACTAGTGGTGTGTGTCCTGACCTCTTTCCACAGTGGTCAAACATTTGCTTTTTTTTTTTTTTTTTTTGAGATTCCTCTTACAGATACATTTATTCATGCCACAAAGTAAATGGTGCTTATACAAGTATACAGCAATTTTCCATGTTGCCATCTAACATAGCTTGCTCAAATTTATAGGCAGGCTGAGGTTTCATCTCATATGTAATACAAGTAAAGATGGTTAATGATGGCCACGAGCAGGCATAGAACCTGAAGTTTTCAGACCTTTATTTCTTTTATCAGCACATCTTCAGGCTAGTTGCTCACAAATGTGATCAGCTAAGTTTTCCAAACGTCTAGTCAAAGAAACTGTCTCCAAATCTCATAATGCTACATTTTAAATCTTTCTGATTTGTTACAGTAATATTAAGGCAAGATTTTTTGTTATTATTGATATTTTAAATAACATTTATCATTTTCTCTGCAATATAAAAACAATATGTGTCATTGTAAAGAATTTGGTATATGTAAAAAAGCACAAAGAAAAAAATATATCCCCTGTGATACTCCCCTAGATATAACTACTCATTTCATCTTAATGCATATCATTCCAGTCTTTTCTTTCCCTAGTTTTTCTGTATGTATGCAGGTTTAGTTAGAATAATATTGTAATTACTCTTTTGTAATCTGATTCTTTCATTTGACAATAATATATTATGACCATTTTCCTATTCATTAAAAATTCTTCTAAAAATACTTTTAAAGGTTGCCTAGTATTCTACCATTTGAATCTTTCTCGAATTTCACATAATATCTAATTTTTTTTATAAATAATAATAAACATTCTTGTATATAAGTCTTATATACCCATTTAATTATTTCTTTAGATTAAATTTCTACACATAGAATTGTTGGCTAATGAGTATGACTTAGTCTGATGTAGCCTGATTATTTCCCCCTTGTAGATGCTTTTTGTTGTCTTCCTATACTTGCATTATTTTTCTGTATTTCAAAGTTGAAAAGCTTAAAAAGAATGTTTCAGCATCAAATGTTCTATATTATATTACCCTAGAATGAAATATAACTTTTCAATCAGTAAATTTATTTTTTATTTCAGGGGGATTGTCTTACATAATACTGATGAACATACTTTCCGTCATTTTTGGGCTTCTCCATTTCAGGGACATCAATTATTCTTATATTGGATCATCCTTATCTGTCTTCCACATATATTTACTTCTAAAAATTGTCTTCATATCTTATCCTTGTATATTTATATTATTATCCCAAATATTTCTCTGTTGCCATAATTAGGTTTTTCAGTTGTCCATCTGTTCATTGCTGTTTCTACTTTAGGTATTAGTATTGATATGATATTAGTTTGGCCCTTAATATTTTTCTTAAAGCTGAAATCTCTCATTTCATCCTATTCTGCTGTTTCATCATCTCATCTTTGAGCTCTTATCTTATTAAACCCATGCTATTAAGTTTTTCTATAGCCTAAAGCAGTTGTGAAGAATTTCCTTCTATTGCTTGTGTCATGGCTTCTGCTAAGCTGGGTTCTTCATTTAGTTGCATGGAGTACACTGAATCAGTTACCATGCTGATGGTCTGTTCTCGTGGGGGATATCCTTGGGACTCCTATTATTGTCCTTAATTCAGTATATGGCCTTTGGGTCATTATTTCTATCAGAGAGAGAATGTGAGCCTTATTGGTCATTTTTCCCAATTCCTTCATTTCTTCCCAGCATCCATTTCCATTCTACTCAGTTACAGGCAAGAAACAAGGCAAGTCATTCCACTTTCCTCACATTTAGGGGTTTTAGTAAGAATTCCTAGGACACAGTTAACTCACTAGTATGGCATTTGAGGGTCCTTGACCATCAGTTTTGGGCCACCAGTTTTTTAAATATATAAATGTCAAAGTATTTAATTTTAAGAAATGGAAATATATATATTTCCATTGTTTTTCCAGTTGTATCCAACAGCAAAAAAAGTTTTAAAAGATAATTTAATATATCAGAAACATCACTATTTTCTTCCATTTTTCAATAGTTGGCATAATCCCAATAAACCCTAATAAAATGTATTCCTTTTATATGCAATTAATTGGTTTTATTTCTGTGTAACCAGTATTTTTGCTTCTAAAAAACGTTTATGTTTATAAGATTTCCATGAAAAATTAAGATTGTGATGATAAAAATTACCTATAGCTCTATGAATATTAAAATATTTGAGAAAAATTACCTATGATCCTATGAAAATTGAAAATATAGATGAGAACAAAATTACCTACATTTCACCCAGCTATGATTACTGATAACATTAGGGCTCATTACCTTCCAGACCTTTATGCATATTCAAATACATATACCCACACCCATATGTGTATACACACACACACACACACACACACACACCCCTTCCTTTTAAAAATGCATTTTTTTCTAATCTGGGAATTCCACTCATGGACTTTATCCTAAGGAGCTTGATCACACAGGATTTCAAAGAGGTTTGTTCAAGGATAGTCACTGCACCTTGGTTTATAAGAGTGAAAACCTGAAAGTAATCTAAATACACATTAGAAGAGGATTTGTTAAATTTTACTACATTCATATAAAAACACTATGCAAACATCAGAAAGGATATGTGTATCCATCTTTGTTTATTTGGAAATATCCCCATAAGTGAAAAATTTGGCTTCAAAAATAGCCCATGTGGAATGATCCCACCCATGCAAAGTACTTATCATAAATCCATGTGAATATGTAGCTTACTATAGTCGTGTTAACAGTGGTTGTTACAGAATGGAAAGACTTCAGTATTTTTACTTTGTTATTCCTTTGTGTTTTAGTCAAAATTTTGAAATCTCTTTCAAAAGAGATGGGGAAAATTAACAACATAGCTTATTCAAGGGGAAAATGTATATATGTTAGAAAAATACTAATGGCCGGGCACGGTGGCTCATGCCTGTAATCCTAGCACTCTGGGAGGCCAAGGCAAGAGGATCGCTCAAGATCAGGAGTTCGAGACCAGCCTGAGCAAGAGCAAGACCCCATCTCTATTATTAAAAAAAAAAAGGAAAGAAAAATACTAAAAATATCTATTATATATTATTTTGCAATGAGCAAATTATAAGAAATGTGGTTCTATACCCATAAGGACAGGAAGATATTTGATCTGCTGCACACTTCTTAGTTTGAACACTGAAACAGAAGTGTCATTACCAGGACACAACAGCTTCAGATGCACCCTCTAATTAATGGTCATGGATCATTACAAAATCAACAGGCAAATATCAGTTGTATTTTTATACACTAACAATAAACAATCTGAAAAGGAAATGAAAACAATTCAATTTATGATAGCATCAAAAAGAATAAAATACTTAGGAATTAACTTATCCAAGGAGGCAAAATACTTGTACACTCAAAACTACAAAACATTGCTAAAAGAAATTAAAGGCATAAATGGAAAAGAATCCCATGTTCATGGATTAGCAGATTTAATATTGTTAAGATGTCAATACTGCCCAAAGAAATCTACAGATTCAATGCAATCCTTACTAAAATCCCAATGATGTTTTTTGTAGAAATAAATCCTAAAATTCATAGGATTCTAGGGATCTCAAATAGCCAAAACAAGTCTAGAAATTTTTTTAGATTTAGAAAAAGAACAAAGTTGAAGGACTCACACTTCTTGATTTCAAAACTTAGTACAAAGCTACAGTAATCTAAACAGTGTGGTACTGGCATAAAGACAGACATATAGATGATAGAAAGCCAGAAATAAACCCTCAGATATAAGGTTAAATGATTTTTGAGAGAAGTGTCAAGACCATTCAATGGGGAAAGGACAGTATTTTCAACATATAGTGCTGAGAAAACTGATATTCACATGCAAAAGAATGAAGTTGGACCCTTACCTTACACCATATATAAAAATTAATTCAAAATGGCTCAAAGACCTAATTAACATAGGAGCTAAAACTACAAAACTGTTAGGAGAAAACATAGGGGGAAAGCTTTGTAACATTAGATTTGGCAATGATTTCTTGGCTATGACACCAAAAGTATAAGTAAATAAGAAAAAATTGATAAATTGGACTTCATCAAAATTAAAAACTTGTATCAAAGGACAGTTTCAATAGAGTGAAAGGGCAACCCATAAGATAAGAGAAAATATTTGCTAATCACATATCTGATAAGGGATTAATATCCAGAAAATATAAAGAAGTCCTACAACTCAACCACAAGGAAACCAAATGACCTAATTCAAACATGGGCAAAGGACTTGAATAGATATTTCTCCAAAGAAGAATACAAATGGCAATTGAGCACATAAAATGATGTTCAACATCACTAATCATTAGGGAAATGCAAATCAAAACAATGAGATACCATTTCATACCCATTAAGATGGCTATTACCAAAAAACCCAGAAAAGAAGCACTATTGGGGAGGATGTGGAGAAACTGGAACCCTTGTGCACTGCTGGTGGTAATGTAAAATGGTGTAGACAGTGTGGAAAACAGTATGGCAGTTCTTCAAAAAATTAAGCAGAATTGCCATAGTATCCAGCAATTCCACTTCTGGGTATATACACAAAGAACTGAAAGCAGAGACTTGAGTAGATATTTGTACACCAATGCTCATAGCATTATTCACAATAGGCGAAATGTGGAAACAACCCAAATGTCAATCGACAGATGAATGGACAAACAAAATGTGGCATATGCATACAATGGAATATTATTCAGCCTTAAGAAGGAAGGAAGTGCTGACAGTGTTACAATATGGATGAACCTTGAAGACATTATGCTAAGTAACATAAGCCTGACACAAAAGGACAAATATCATAGGATTCTACTTATATGAGATATCTGAATAGTCAAATTCATAGAGACAGAAAGTACAGTGGTAGTGACCAAGGGCTGGGAGGGGAGGGGGGGATGAGGAGTTGTTCAATAGGGACAGAATTTCAGTTTGGGATGATGAAAAAATTCTGGAGATGGATGATGGTAATGGTTACACAATAGTGTGACTGTACTTAATGCCACTGATGTGGCAATGTGAATGTAATTAATGCCAATGTACATTTAAAAACTTGTTAAAAATGCTAAATTTTATGTTATGGATATTCTTTCTCTTTCTCTCTCTCTCTCTCTCTCTCTCTCACACACACACACACACACACACACACACACATGGTCAGGTCTGGCCAAGCAAAGCGGCTTAGGAAGAGAGGAAGCTGAAGTGCTCTGAACAATGAAATGGCATGTATTTTCGGTTGCTGGGACCAGTTTGGGAGAGAGGATGGAGGTGGCCATGGTTAGGGCAGAAGAGGAGAAGGGAAGGAGACAAGGCCAGGGCCAGAAAAATGACATGGTGGCCCCTGGGTAGGATAAGCTGACAGTTTAAAAACAGGAATAGCCATTGGTTTTATCTGCTACTCTACACTGTTGCTTCTCTGTGCCAGTCCCACCCAAATCTTCAGTAAAAACTTTCTTAGTCAATCACAGGTTGTATGGGAAATCAAGGGGGAGAATAAAGGCTTAGGCACTGTGTTCCATGGGTAGGTAAGGGTAGAGTAGGCAACAACCCCAAGAAGCAAAACCTGAGGGAGATGGAGGTGTCAGCAGAAGCAGGAATTGGAGCAAGCAGTTACTAGCAGAGATGGAAGCTCCCCAAATTTCCTCAGAGTTATTGAGGCAATATTGGGCTTTCCTGCCATCTATGGGAAGGGAGCTGGCACCATTTTTACTGAAATATTAATATTAAAGGAAGCTGGAGGGTTTGGGGCCAGCCAGGTGTCTGAGGCCTGGGTTATGCTCGTTGACCCTTGGAATGGTGGTGAACGGTCCTCCTGCAATGGGCAGGCTTTGCAAGCACTGCTCTTTCCCCGTGTCCTCATGTTCTTGTGGCAATACAGTCTTTGTACGGCGACAGGGCAGGGCAGATCTGGCTGCATTAGTGGGAAATGTCTCCTGCTTGGAGTTCAAACTGAGACTTCCTGAGTGATGACATTAAACATTGCTCAGAAAATGGTCACTTGAACAGTTATTGTTTAATGACCATTTCTTGCCCATGATTGTATAGGTAACGCTTAATAGACACTTCTGAAGAATCTTTCTTAAGAAACAAAACCCTGGACAAATGGCACAAGATTTTAAGGCTGTTAATATTATGAATATCTTTAAGAAGATTATAAGCAGTTGAGAGCAAACTATCCTGTAATCTCTCCCCTGTTGGCAAGACCTTGTGTAGAATTTTTCCCTATTAAGTCACTGACCAGCATCATTAGAAAGGGGTTCTGAAAATAGCAGACGTAATTGGCACACTTGACGTGTTGGTCATGTGTCAGACACAGGGTCAGTTCAGCAAAGAGTATACTATCTCTACAGAAGAGTGCTGGTTTAAAAAAAAAAAAGCATTTGCAGTCTCACGCTCTGCAACTCCTTAAACAGGCGTGGGTGACTGGAGACATTTACTAACACTCCAAGGCTATTCCATGATTATATTTCTGGTTGTGCTCAGATGACAAATCTGAGCCACTTCCTATTGTAATGATTTGGTTTGTACTCTGTAGCCACTTGAAAGATGCATAAGAGACTCTGGTGTTAATGTCAGAACATTGTTTTGTCTTTCTGAAGAAGGTCCAACCATCAAAAGTAATGGCCTTGGTTTCCTGTTCACATCTGTGAGTGGAAGACAGCTGGCTCTTTGGGGTCAGATACTAAGTGCCAAACCATTTCACTATGGGCTGATTTGGGGAACTGGTGCAGGGTGAAAATGGCTGACGGTATGTTCTGCCCCTCTCTGGGAAACCCATCAACCAGGTCTGAGGTCTGGACCTTAACAACAGTCACTTGGGAGCCGGCCTTAGATTCTTCTACTTAGCTTATTGTGTGATGAAGTAGAAGCAGCAAAGACCTTGTGAAAGGGACCGTGAAGACTGAATTTTCTTGAGAATCTAGAAGCATACTGAAGCACCAACATGATATGGAATCTATTAAAGCTTTAGCTTTTCAAGGGCAGGACCTCTCGCTGATTTGCTCATCATGGTACCCTCGGTGCCCAGCACATATCTGGAACACAATAGGCATATTTTTGAATGAATGAATTGAATCCTACATAAGTGGTTCTTGAACTTTAGAGCAGTGCTTCTCAAACCTTAGTGTGCACCAGAATCCCCTGGAGGGCTTGATAAAACACAGATGGCTGGGTTCCAGCCCCAGCGTTTCTGAGTCTAGGGCTCAGGCTGAGAATTTGCATTTATTTCTCACACATTCCTAGGTGATCCTGCTGCTGCTGGGTGGTGGATCACACTGACTGCACTGCTTTGGAGTGAGAAACACCTGGGGAACTTGTTAAAAAGGTTACCACCTGCCACTCCGGCCACACCTAGAGATCCTGATCCAGTTGGTCTGAGGTGGGGCCCAGGAACCTGCATTTTGATAAGCTCCAGGGATTCAGAAGCTGGTGGTCCCCAAACACACCGTCAGAAACATACCACAGGGAACTGCAAAATGGTTCACATCTCTCTTATTGAGAATGTTATCAAAATCACTGACTGCCCCTTTGGAAATCAAGTCAGGTACAAAGCTCAGCGGCAGCCAAGCTCTGGCAAGCCACACGCACAAACACACATGAAAGTGGGACCTCGAGAGTGAGCTGTTGTAGAGTGAAGAAATGGACACGAGGCCATCCCATGTAGGAAGGAGAGAGAAATATTAGAAGAAAGCAGCTGAGCACAGCTTCAAGCCATGTGAGATATGGATGGCAGCTGAGGGTGGGTGGGAGTAGTGGGCAGCAGCCGGCCTGGAGAATGAGGGGAGATGATAACAAAGAACCCAATCAATCCCACGGAGCAGAGACTTCAGGTGAAGCTCACATTTAGATAGTAGCTGCAGATGGGAATTAAGGGGCCTGTGGCTCCAAACTGTGGCATGCTGGGTTTGAAAGGACCCTGGAGTTCATTTCAGCCTCCACAACAGTCCTGAAAGACCAGAGGGGTGAAGGTCGAGTCTTGGTGTCAGGCTGTCCCAACTTCCGGGCTCAGTTGTGCCATTGGGCCCATGTGTCTATCTACACAATATATTTATTGTGTTTTGTGCATGTCTGTAAGCAGAAGACAGATGGCCCTTTGTGGATGTAATATGTGCCACACCCCCCACCCCCATACCATCAGCTGTGTCTTGGGTGGCGTTTCCCCAAGGCAAGGGTTCCTCCTGAGATGAGGATTCCTGTGAAAGTGATTTGGTAGGGAGCATTCCCAGAAGGGATAGGGAGGGGGTGGCAATGTGAGACAGAGACGGGAAGGGGATCACCAAGTGTGTGACACCAAGCAGGCTCCCACAGAAGATGACAGCTTTGGCTCAGTCCCATAGGGGAGCTCTGGAAATGGCATTTGCCATACCCGGAAAGGGAGCTGGGGTGTTTACATACCAGCTGCCACCCTACCCATCAGTCCTTGCTTAAGGGTGGCCCCCAGGAGATGGAAACTTGTGGGCACTTTTGCTTCTTTTCACATGCACAGGCAAGGTGGACTCCAGCAGCACAGGGGTGTCTTCTCATAAAGGGACACAGGTGCTGGCTGCTGGGAGCAAAAGCCACTGGGATGGGTGGGGCCCTCCATGGTAAAGGCATTGAAAGGATATGGTGAGGCTCTGACAAGGTCTGCTAAACTGTGTTACCTTGGACAAGTTCCTTCTCTCCTCCAAGTCTCAGGTAACTCTTATGGCTGGTCACATTCTATTTCTTCTACTTGTATGTTTTCTTTCAAGGTTCTAAATTGGTAGGTTCTTATTTATCCTATGGCAAAATTTCTTTGTAACTTCTGCTTACCGGTCCCAGGTCTGCCCTCTGTGGCGACGAGACTGGTTCCTCTTGCCCTTCAGAAAGTCGAAAATAGCAATAATTTAACTCTCAGAGGGTTCTTTTCTCTTAGCCGAAAATCTCTAGCTTCTTTACCTACTCCATATGAGAGTGTTCCTAGACCCCAACTCCTTTGGCTGGCATCTTTGGGCATTCCCCAATTTGTCCTAGAGCCTCTGAAAATGTGGCATCTAGATGGAAAATGGGGGCCACCACAGGAACCTTCTGATTTGAGTATTCAATTAAGTCATGATCTCATGCCTCAGTGATCCACTGTTAATACTGTCATGTTGGGGTTACAGGTAAGGAAAAGGAAAAAAGCCTACAATATATTTTTAAGTCATGTAACAAGGATCAGTGGTCACTAATTTTTCCCCTCTGGGTCTCTGACTTCTGATCTTTTGGAGCCAGTGGACTTCCTTTCTTTTTTGAAAAACATTGACATCAGACCCAGAACAACTTGCTACTGAGAATGGTGAATTCAGGATGTAGCAAAAATTATTGACAATCTTCTATGACAGTGGTTCTCAAACTTTCATGTGCATCAGAATCACGGGGAGGGCTTGTTAAAGTAGATCTCTGGGCCCCACTTCCGGTTTCTGTTTCGGCAGGTTTGAGATGGGGCTCAAAATTTACATTTCTTAGTTAAGTTCTCAGGTGATGCTACAGGAGCACCACTGACAACTCCTCTATTATGTTTCCTGACTGCTTGGGCTCTGGTATCACAAGTTTTTAGAAGGCTTTAGTCAAGAGAGGGAGAAGGAAAAACTCACATCTCTTGTGTACACTGTGTGCCAGGAGCAGTCATGTATACATGTATATTATTATGTATATATGTGTATAGATATTATTTTAACAGTGCTGTGAATGTAGAGTCAGTATCCTCCTTTTAAAAAGAATAAAATGACACAGATTTAAGTCACTTGTTTTCAGGTCACATGGGGCAGATCTGGAATAGGGGCCCAAATCTGAGTCCAAAGCCCATTACGTCTCCATCCACTACACTGCTTCTTAAACTGTCAACTGGATCACAATGTCAAAATCACTCATAATTAAAGTACACACACACACCCACACACACAATCTACCCCTTGAAATCCTTTGGCTTGAATTACATGTCAGAAAGATAAATAAAATACATTCACATACACACACACAAAAATGGTCTCAGAAGGGGCAGATAACATTGGACTTTTTCTACTGCATGTCTGTTATTCTTTGTGATCATGTTTTCACAATAAACTTAGTTAATGTGTCAATTTCTAATAATAGGCTCTCCATGGAGGTTGCCAGAAACCATGTGTTGGAAGGAAACATATTTGGATTGAAAGGAGCCAGTAATGATAGATGAGAAAGAGCTACCCTGCCAAAAAACTGTATCTTAAATATTGAACAGGCGAATTTTGGAGTCTTGTGGTTTTGAGAAAAGGCTTCCAATATTATCATTATACAAAGTCTTTTTCTTCCTCAGAAATACAATGGATGAACCTTGAAAACAGTATGCTAAGTGAAAGGAGTCAGTCACAGAAGACCACATATTGTATGATAAATTCTATGAAATATCGAGACTCTGTAGAGATAGAAAGTAGATTAGTGGTTGGTTAGGAATTGGGGGGCTGGTGGTATGGGGAGTCAGGGAGTCGACAACTAAAGGGTACGAGGTTTCTTCTTGAGGTGATGAAAAATTCTAAAATTAGACTGTGGTGATGGTTGCACAAGTCAGTGAATATACCAAGAACCATTGAACTGTTTACTTTAAATGGATGCATTGTATGGTATGTGGATTATATGTTAATAAAGCTATTACCAAAAAGAGTACATTTGTTTTAAAAAATTGTTATACATGGAAGCTCATAGTTTTGGATGTTTAAAAACACATACCAATTATTTTAGAGGTGAGAACTCTGGAATTTAGATTTAGCTAGGTAGGACCTATTTGGGGGAAGGGTAGTACTACGGCTGACTAGCATTGCAGCTTTGATGTGGGCAGTGAGGTGGGTGCTTGGAGGACATTCGTTCCAGGTTCTGTCACAGGACATGCAGATGTATGGAAGGGATCAGTGACAACAGTTCACAGTTCTGACCGAGGTGGGTGTGTCCAGGGCAAATCACAGGGTCTCAACAGGCATGCTGGGTGAGTAGGTGGGCCTCCAGCATTAGTCCAGCCATACAAACTGGGGCATGGAGGGGGTATTGGGGCAAGAGGCTGGAAGCCACCTGGGGCATTGGGGTCCTGCATCCAGGTGGGAGGAGTAGCAGTATGTGTGACTGGATGCTGACAGCCATGTGAGATGAACCAGGGCTGTGTGCACGGCAGCCCCAGGGGCTGGATGAAGTAGTAAGGCTTTCTCAGAAGAGTTGAATCCACCTGGCATCCCCAGTCATTGGCCACCTATTGTCACCGACTTGCTTCCTAGGGATGTAAACTCATGACCTTAACAAGATGTGTCTTAAATCTCAGCTGCATGAAGGAAAGAAGGAGAACAAGAGAGAAGGAAGTAATTGTCCCAGTCAAGTCTTTTTTAATAACTGTTCACTCCCTCCCTGTATCTATTTAACTCAACATTACTTATGCCAAAGACCGTGATAGGGGCTCAGATACAAAGACCAAGAAATAGTCCTTGCCCTCATGGAGTTTATAGTCTAAAGGGGGAGGGCATAAGCAGACCATTTTCAACATAATGACCACATCGTGTCGGATCTGCCCATCACTATTAGTTCAGTTTGGGTCATGAGGCATGCTTCCAGGGAACCCAATTGCTATGGTCTGAATGTATATGTCTTTCCAAAATTACTATGTTGAAACCTAATCTCCAACATGACAGTATTAAGAAGTGTGGCCTTTGGGAGGTGATTAGTGCCCTTATAAAAGAGGCCTAAGGGAGCTTGTTAGTCCCTCACCCCTTCTGCCACGTGAGGACACAGCCAGAAGGCACCATTTATGAAGCAGAAAGCCCTCACTAGACACCAAACCTGCTGGCACCTTCATTTTGGACTTCCCAGCCTCTAGAACTGTAAACAATGAATTTCTATAGTTCATAAATTACTCAGTGTAAGCTATTTTGTTATAGCAGCCTGAATAAAGACACCAACTTAAGACACACATCTACAACAATTTTTAAAAGCACACACTGAAATTTTATTTAGCATACTTAATATTGCACAGAAATGAAAATACCAATATTTTTCCATAAACATTACTCAAAGGACAATGATTTTCTTAGATTTGACAGTTACATTCTCTAAACAAGGCCATGTAGACACATCTAATATAAAAATGCCTTCAGTTAACATAGTTCATGATATCCTCAACAGCAAAATATGTTAAGGTAGGTAGCATGTTGGGCTAGCAATTAACATACACTTGTTAGGTAAAACTGGATTTTTGATGTTAAGAGTTTAAAGTGTCTCACAGCATCTTTAATTCTCAAGTATGACATTTTGGATTCAATCTGAATATGTGGTCATGGATAGATCTGATGGGATGTGATCCAACTTCTGGGTAAAAATATGCTGTTTAAAAAACCATACTTAAACAGCTTTAAGTTGATAAGGTGATAAATGTACTTTATCACCCTGAATATTTGGTTTAAATAAACTGTGTTGCACCATTTTATTTTTATCATACATGAGGTCACATAATATAGTGGGGAGGGAGCCCTTGATTCTGGTATAGACGCTCAATATCCAAGTCATATTCAATATCCAAGTCATCTAGACAAACCGTACTCTCTCTGGGGCTCATTTGCCATGTTTGTTTAAAAAGAAAAATAAGAGGTTCCAGAGAAAAGGGATAAGGTTTGACTAAATGATCTCAAAAATCCCTTCTAGCAAAATTCTATTAGGTTGAGTAAAGGCCATTTAAATTCAAAATGTAGATCTTTGCAAAGTGAACCAAACTGGTATTTTACTTTTGAAACAAGAATTTTTATGCTAAAATAAAAAAATCCCCACGAAAACAGCACCCCCTGTGAACCCATCTGTAGCTCTGACATTAGGAATTCAAATTGGAGTATTTTTACCCTCTGGAGTTTAAGTAAGCCCAGGCAAGCCCCTGCCTGCACTTTATAACTTGGCTAATTTAAGTCATAATGTAGTTCCATCTTTGACAGCAAAATCATCTTACTAACATTTTTATGCATTTAAAGAATTACTTCTAATTATTGACCTTGTAAGTACTGATGGCATACCAGGCAGGAAATGACAGAATTTTATCCTTACTTGGACTTTTTTCCCCCCTCTATGTAATGCAACCCCAACTGTCACAAATAAAAGTTATTTCAGATACCCTCAATAGGCTCACCTAAAACAGACTGCCAGAGGGATTGCATCAGAAAAGAGAAAAGTCAATTCTAGATGAAAGCAAAACAGAAGTCTCTAAATTTGCAAAGAAAAAAAAAAGTTATACTTATTTAAGAGCAGGATGGAGGAGATGGAGGGATGCTTTCCTAACGTTTCAAGATTGGGATGGTTTTAGTCATCGTTTCTGTGCTGGGGGTTTGTTACAAACCTCACTTTATGAGGAAGAGCCCTGCGAAACTACAGCTCTACTGAGCTTTGCAATCTTACTGTCCATTATCTCGTCATGGCATTGAGGATGTAGCAGCTGGTAATTAGATCAGAGCGCGGAAAGTCAGGGAGAGAAACTGGAACGAATTATTTTTTTTAAACGAAGTGGTCATTTAATGGCAGAAAATCCGAGTCACCCACAATTTCCTTGTCCATGATACAAAGGGATGGGTCGGGTAGGATCCAAGAATAGGAAGGGAGAGAATTCAGCTGGGGTCGGGAGCGGGTGGGTGTGGGAGCAGATTCCGGAACGCAGTATGTGAAACAAGCCAGCCCGGGAGACGCAAGCTGCCTCGGGAAGGGCGCTGAGTAGGTCCAGCATCTCGCAAGGGTGAGTCCAGGTGAGGGACGTGTTACCTAGCGCCGCTGGCGGGGAGCCTGGGCTTCGCCCGGGCGTGGTTCCCGCCAGTGGCTTCTCAGCGCGCAGCGGCCTACTGGGTGTCAGCGCGCAAAGTCGCCGCTTAATCCCCGTTCCCGCTGGATTAATTAGGGCCGCCTCAAAGCAGAGAGTTGAGCCAGGGCTTCTTTCCCAGACACAGGGGCACCGGGAGGTCGAAACTCCTCTGGCCTAGCCGGGCGTCCCTATCCGGACACCATCGGGCCGAAGGGCTCCTGCGACCCGCCCCCCCAGCCGGGCTCTAGGGACCCTGTGGTGACTGGCGACCAGTCAGGTCACCGGAGTCAAGCCCCTGGCCTGGGCCGCTTCTCCCGCGCCTGTGCCCTCGGTTTGCGGCCAGCAGTCGAGGCGCAGGGCGGGGCGCGCCCGAGAGGCCGAGGCGGCGCGCTATTCCTGTCGCTGTGAGCTACCGGCATGTTATGTGCGGCGCCCAATCATGCCTCGGACCGGCCGCTCTGACCCGCGCCCTCCCCTCCCTAATCTCCCAGGCTTTGATTTGATCCTCCGCGCGGAACAAGCTCACCCCCCTCCCCACCCGCCCCATAACCAGTTGTCCCCAGCCCTCGCGGGTGCCCGCAGAACCTGTCCTCCTCGTTCAGCCCTGGAAGGTCAGAGCCTTTGCCCCACACTCCCGGGACGCCCCGAATCGGGGCCGCATCTGCGCCGTCGGAGACCCACTACCTCCCGAATCCACTGGCAGCTCGGCCCTTCCAGGTGATGGTGCACAGCCACCGCCGTCTCTGGCGTGCAGATGTGAGCTCTCCGAATTGGGCTGGGGAGGGGACTTTGGGCAAAGGGCTGGCGGCCTCGGCAGCCGTGAAAACCAAATCCCACACTCCCCGGAAGACTCCAAACTCCGCGCCCTTCGATATTAGGGGCTTCTGGAAACCGTTCCCGGACCGCATTTGCTCTAAGAGGAGCACCGGGCGATCTGCGGATCTGGGTGAAGGAGCCCTGGATTTTAAGCTGAGCAGGCAAAAATGGGCCCCCGTTAAGGGCTCTGCGGCTCACGGGGGGTCCTGGAGTGACGTGCCCCGGGATGCCTCCGGCTCTGCCCGCTTCCCGCCCTGGGCATAATGAGTTACTTCCTGTCTTACTGCAAGGCTCATGGCGGCGCGCTGCTCACCGGCTACCAGGCCCTGCGCGCCGAGGGCTTCCTCTGTGACATTATACTGGAGGCTGAGGGCAGCGAATTCCCGGCGCACAGGTCACTCCTGGCGTGCTCCAGCGACTACTTCAGGGCCCTGTTCAAGAGCCACACTCGGGAATCCCGGGCGCGCGTGATCCACTTACACGTGCCGTCGGCGGCTGGCCTGCAGCGTCTGCTGGACTTCATCTATACCGCCTGGCTGTCACTCTCCATGGACACCGTAGAGGACACATTGGAGGCCGCCAGCTACCTGCAGGTCACCGAGGCCCTAGGACTGTGTGGGCGTTACCTGGAACGCCAGCTGGCTCCAGAGAACTGTTGCTTTGCCGCCAATGTGGCGGCGCGCTTCGGCCTGGCTCACACGCTGGAAGCGGCCGAGCACTGCATCATGCGCCACTTGCGGGAGATGCTGGCGCGGGGCGCGGGCCTGGCAGGACTGCTGGAGCTCAACCCCACGTCGCTGAGGGCCGTGCTGGGGGCCCCCGACGTGGCGCGGGTGTCCGAGGCCCGGCTGCTGGGCCTGGCGCTGGCCTGGCTGCGGCAGGAGCCCGCGGCAGAGCGCCAGGCGCACTGCGCAGCGCTGCTCGAGCGTGTTCGCTTCGGCTTGGTGCCCGCCGACGTGCTGCGGCGCGTGTACTCAGGTTCCGGCCTCACGCTGCCCGCCCGGGTGAAGGGCCTCATCATCCAGGCCCTTAACTACCACACGGCGCCCTCCCGCCAGCCGCTCATGCAGGGCGAGCAGACCAGCGTCCGGAGCCCCCAGACCCGCATCTTGTTGGTCGGGGGGCGCCGGGCGCGGGAGGCGGTCACCGAGGAGGTTGTAGCCCCGAGGGGGCCAGCTAGGGGCCGGGTCGTCGTGGTGGAGCCCGAGGAGGAGGAAGAGGAAGAGTCAGAGGAGGAGGAAGAAGAAGAGGAGGAGTGGGAGCTCACCCAGAACGTAGTGGCCTTCGACGTGTATAATCACCGCTGGCGCAGCCTTACGCAGCTGCCCACACCGCTACTGGGGCACAGCGTGTGCACCCTGGGCAACTTCCTGTTTGTCCTGGGCGGGGAATGTCCTTCCGGCAGTGCCTCTTCTGCTGATGGCTCGCGGGCGGTCACAGCCCAAGTGCATCGTTACGACCCTCGCTTCCACGCTTGGACCGAGGTGCCCGCCATGCGGGAAGCGCGGGCCCATTTCTGGTGCGGCGCCGTGGGCGACAGGCTCCTGGCTGTCGGGGGCCTGGGCGCGGGCGGCGAAGCTCTGGCCTCGGTGGAGATATACGAGCTGCGCTGGGACCGCTGGACGGCGGCCGGGGCGCTGCCGCGGGCGCTGCACGGCCACGCGGGGGTCGTCGGGGACTGTGGTGTCCTCTATATCTCTGGGGGCAAGGCGGGGAGAGGTGAGGGCGGCGCGAGCAGCCTCCGGGACCTGTATGCCTTGGGCCCTGGGGAGCAGGTGTGGAGAAAGAAGGCGCCCATGGGCACAGCCCGGTATGGGCACCACATGGCGGTGCTGCGCGGCGCGGTGTTCGCTTTTTTGGGACGATACGAGCCCTTCTCCGAGATCGAGCGTTACGACCCTGGCGCAGACCAGTGGACTCGGTTGCGGCCACTACCCTACGACCGCTTCTCCTATGGGTTGGCCGTGGTGGAGGAGACTGTGCTCCTGCTGGGTGGCCTTAAGTGGCGGGACTCGCGCCAGGTACCTACCCGCAACGTGGTGGGCTATGACCTAGACCTGGATCGCTGGGAGGACATTGGCTGCGCGCTGCCCTGGGCCTGGAGCGGCCTGCAGTGCGCAGTGCTGCAGCTGGCTGAGGGTGGGGACGAGGAGAGGGAGGGAGGAGAGCCTGGGGAGGCTCTAGATTTAGTGCTGGGCTGAACGGGTTAGTCCACTCCCCACCCCTCCCTATTGGGTAACAGAGGAGAAAGTCTTACAGAGCAACAGATGGGCTTTTCCTAAGATTTGGGACTCTGGGAGCAGAGTGGATTCTGAAGGTCAAGGAGGCAAACAAGGCCTTGGCCAAAGAGGAACATTTCCCTCTGAGCTGAGAATGGGAGACAGGAGGGGTCAAATAGGAGGATATATGAATCAGCTTCAGTGAGCTGCTCATTTTTACCAACACTCTCTGAGGGCTAGAGATGGACTTCTGAAAATAAAATATGACCATATTTTCCCTCTTAAAGTGTTTCCTTTGGTGCAAAACAGTGATTATTTTGTGCCAAAAAAAGGCAAAAAATGTACCACAGAAAGTTATATACAAAACCCAGAAAATTGTTGGCTACAGAGGCTGTAATAAAATCCTAGAAGATGGCATTATCTGAATAAATAGCGGAGGGGAAGTGCCTTGGTTAAATAGCATGAAATCATTGTAAGGAGAACTGTGATTTTATGATCCAGAGCCATAGTTATAGTTCTGATCTGATGGTTTGCTATAACTATGGAACTGAGAGGGGAAAAAAAATCTCTAAGAAAGCACTTATTTTTTCTACAATGTATACTCAGTTAAATTCTTCTGTTGCCAGTCCCCACCCCTAGGCTGCCTTTGCCCTGGCCTTAGGCAGCTCATTGATTTTAAGTCACATTCAGCTACACTTAGCCATAACAATCAGGCTCCACCAGTTAAGTGGAATATCTAACCTAACCAAACAAAAACCTATTTCTTTCATCCTCTTTAAATGTTCATTCTGCAGAAATGCTGTAGGTTATATTTTAAAAAATTAATTTATTTTTGGTGGTTCCCCCTACTTCCACAAAAGAATCACAGAAAAAGTAAGGGGGAATAGGTGAAGTTTTAAAATTTGTCTCAGGTGAATGGGAAATCAGCTTGATTTTTCAGGGTCTTAGAGAAGATACTCGAGTACTCTGAACAGGTACTACTTCTTGCTTGTGCCACCACTGAGATGGCAAAGTTAGAACTCGGAACTGGGGTTAGGGGTGGTAGCCATGTGATCAGGTCACAAAGAAATGTGGTAAGGACTTTGCATGAATAATGTAGGTGCTTTATAAGGATTCATTAAGAGCTGAATTTATTTGACTTCAGTTTACAGTGCTGCCTCTCTCCTAGATTTGAAACGAATGCAATAAAATGTACAGATACTATATAGTGTTTAAAGGTCTCTTTCATGCTAGGCTAGCCACGACTCTTGTAGAATTCATTAGTTTCATTTTTACCATTTAAAACAACAGAGCTGACTTTACAAAAGTAAAAGCTGCTTAGGAGCAACAGTGCTAGTCTCCCCATCAACTGCTTGCTGTTTGTAGGCCACAACCTGGCCACCGTATACATGACACGTCCATCAGGTACAAATATTTTTAAGTGAACATACACGTTTGGTCTAGTAAACGTCAATAAGTCTAAAACACCTGTAACAAGCACACTTCATTTTAGGACAAGAGGGGTTTTTTTGTTTTGTTTTGTTTTGTTTTGTTTTTACATATACAAAATCCCACAAATTTAATGTGTGTCAATATCCATGCAGTAAATAAATGTTTTTACAAATAGAGTTTTTTTAAATGATAAAAATATTACACTGGACCCAAAATTCCATACAAACATTAATACATGATTTCTCATCCATTTTGACTAAATATAGGATTACTGAAAATGTGCTGTAGAAAGGCCACTCTCCTGTACAGTTGTGCAAAGTCTGCAAAACGATAGTGATTCAGTGGTGTTTCAAAAGCAAAGAAAATGATCCCCGCTGTGGAGTTTTTACTTTTTCCTCTACAGCAAAAATATTCACTGGCATATATCTGAACTCTTAAAGATGAAAGTACATTCACTGAGCTGTACAGGCAACAGTATAAAGCTGATTAGAAGTAGATTTTAGGATATAGAATAGTAAAGGAGGGTCCCTTCCTCCTCCTGAAAAAACAGCAAATTGTGACTTGTACGTTATGCAGCCAGACACTAAAAAGCAGCACAGTCATTTTCATGCTGTGATCACTTTCAAAAATGAGATGCTTATAAATGGAAATATATGAAGAGGACTTTTTCATAGACTTCATCCACTCTATACAATTCATGAAGCTAGGAAAAAACCTCTAAATTGTTTCTCTCATATAATTCAATGTGACATCTGAGTGACCATTACCCTCTTGCTTCTTAGGAAAGAAGTATGCTTTTATTTTTCAACATTGTTTTCTATATTATAACACACATCAGCCTATAACTAAACATATTGTACTTCCCTGCCTGAAGTATAATTACATAAGTTTAATAAATGGATTGGGGGAAATTGTAAACTAACTAGAGTTGATTCATTTCAGTTTATATGTTGTCTTTTAAGAGTTGGAGTGTAAAAACATGAGTTTGGGCTGAAATTATATATATAGCTGTTAGCTGCCTTTCTGGGTGAGTTAAGTCTTAAAAAATCCATTCTCAAATTCTTCTGTACACAATCAGCATTTCATCGCTACAAAAATAAATGAAGATTTAAACCAAGAAAATAAAGCAGCTCTATCTTCAATTTTGGTCTTAGTTACAAAAACATCTTACAAAGCTTTGCCCTGATACACCATTAAGTGTTCTCATAGATTTGGAATAGTATTTCCATTAACCAGCTTTCACAAGTTAATAGACTATTAAGACGAATATTAGATACCTGAACTTTTCTTATGTTGATGCTCTTCTATTTTGCTTAGCTCTTGTATGCGCATCTACATTTCACAAAAATAAAACTACAGCATTAAACTTTGTGCAATGTTTAAGAAAATTCTTAGAACATTTTAATAAATATAAAAAAGGTTTAAATTCTTTCCCACCCACAAGGATGTCTGCACCTGAAAAAACGTGATTTACTTTTGAAGTCTTGTTTATATAAAATTAACTTAATGGGAGAAAAGATGACCTTAGATAGAAAACTGCCTTTTTGTGGTTTTACTACTTGAAGACCACCTGTATTTAGAATTGTTTGCAAAAGTTAATTTTAAGTCATTAAAGACAGTTGATTTTGCACACGGTAAACATAAGCTGAGCACTGACTGAATATAAAATATACAAATGCTCATTAAAGATAGTGGTATTATGACCATATCTGGTTTGTTTCATATAGTTTGGTAACATCAAAGTATAGCTTGTCAAGTGTTCCACACACCGATATAAAAACTACCTCATATACTTGTTCAGAGTGCCAGCCGGTGCTAGAATGCCTGAAGGCAGAATACACTTACACATGCGTTTCAATGTATGAATGAGTGTGTGTCAGAGAGGAAGTGATTACATCTACTTCAGAAGAAATACTTAGTGGGTCATTTGAGGCGGTATTTTGGCAGATATCCAAGAAAAGGTCGAGATACATCTGCTTCCACTGTTGGAATTCTTTAGATGTCAGGTCTGGATTGTCTAGGACTTTATCGATAATGGCTACTTCCCCTTCTCTGGCCTGAAAAGCAAAGGGATTCAGCAGTTAAGATGGGGACAAACTTTTACTCAAGTTTAAAATAAAAAGTTAATAGGCAAAAAGTTAAGGAGCCCGTAAAGAAACAACTTTGGTATATTCTCGCTCAGTTATTTAGACTCAAATCCTGGTGTACTTTTTTCTATACCCAAGGTATGCCTCGTTTTGCCCATTCTGTGTGGTCTATTTTTTCTCTTGGCCTGTCCTATTGTCCATCTCTGCCTACGGAAACGTCCCTCATTCTTTAAGATCCAGTTCAAAAGCCTCTCATTTCTTGAAGCCTTCCTTAAACACTTGAAAAAAAACAAACGGTTTTTCTTCCTCATTTATGTCCCTAAACTATTCCATTACTGCCACTGAGTGGAATTAGCAAATTCTGTCTCTTGAGCCACTTTTGTATCTGTCCTCTTTCTCCTGCTTATGGTAAGCTCCTCATGCTTGAATGAGAGTAGCATGGCCCTTCTGTCACCACAAATATGAAATTCTTGTTGAGTATTATGGCTCCTTTCCCGTAGCACTAGGGACCTGTAGTGGAGAATGGCTCTCCCTTCCATGTTGGATGCTGGGTCTCAGCTGAAGACTAAGCTTCATTTTGGTATAAACCACCAAGGTACAACTATTGCCTGTGGAAGAAGAGAATCTCCCAGGTGGAAAGTGAGACAGAGGAAAGGGCTTAAGACAGTTTGAGAAGCTCAGTCCTGCCTCTTATGGAGCCAAGGAAGGGTTAGGGAAGTATAGGAAATGTTCTGCAGGAAATGAGAGGGCTTGCCTCTGTGCCAGCCAGAGATGAGAGGGAAAGAAGACAGCAAGGTGCCTAAGAAGTTGTTCTGGTCTGTGAGGTTGAACAGAATATGGAAGAGGGCTGGGACGGAGGATGTTGTGAGTTGCCTGTGGTGGGATCCAAGATCTGTGCTTGGTGAGGGGTCCTGTTAAAATTCCAGGAACAAGACACAGCCAGAGTTGCTTGATTAGTTGTCCTTCCCTAATAAAAAATTTCATTCCCTATTAATTTTCCACACCAAAAAGTATAGCTCATTTGTACCAACAAGGGTATATTTCTTTACAGTGACTTTTTCATTATCTCCCTTTGCCCCAGAGAGTCTAGCACAGTATCATGTACCTGGTGATTCATCAATACTTACTGAACTGAACATCGTCAGTAGCTCATATTTGTTGTCACTGGAATAAAATGCTTTGGGGGAATCTACAGAGCTTAAAGAGAAGGGCAACAGGCTGCGAGAGAGAGAGGGAGAGGAGCAAGTATTTGAGATCTGTGAGACTGACCTGCTTCAAAATGCCCACCTGCCATCTGAACCAGGAAGTTTAGAACTGAATGGGGGGAGGCTCTATAAGGTGGGAGGGTGAGGATAGCTTTGGAGTACGGTTGGTCACTGAAATTTTTCTTATGAATATTATAGTTTCCTTTAAAATTCTGGTCTTAGTTACCAAAAGTCCATCAAATTGTCCTATAGATTTGAAGTAGTATTTGCATGAATACCAATGAAAAGCTAATTGACTCTGAAAACTTGGCTGCTTGCTACCTGAAAATTTTCCAGATCACTGATTTTCTGTATTTCAAAATTAAAAAACCTCAGCAGCATGCTATGGGTCTAAAATATTTCCCAAGGGAGCCCTTTGACCTTTTGTTTCCTGGAATTACAGAGGTACCTACTCTGAGTGATAGTTCTTTTCTGTCTTTGATTTTTTAAGGGTGCAGGGCCTGCTCAGATGATTTGTGTGGCGAGCCCGCTCTAGACATACACTGTGAGGAAGGCTCACTTGTCTGCTTCCTCCTTTAACTTCCTGCCTCCTCAGCTCCCCTGTCCTCACCACCTCCTCCCCAAACTGGGGGTGGCATAATAAGAAGACTGAAGACAATGCAAGCTCTTACAAAAACGTATAACAGGAAAGTAACATGTGAATTCAGAACTGATAACATAAACAGACCAATTATAAAATTTCTACATGGAACATGAATCACTGTAGCTTCACTCCAAATGTGCTGTAGTTCACGCAGGAAATAATCACGAAATATCTCAAACTGTTTTTGTACCCACTACTGCATTGTGCATGCATCCTGAGTTCTTTTAATAACTCTAATAATTATACTACCTGGTATATTTATCTTGGGAAATTGAAAGACTGAAGAATAACATCAGCCCTGCATTTTTGGAAAAAAAATTTAATTACATCCTGTTTTTTTCTAGAACTAAGTCACATAACATTTAATCAGTGCTTTGAGATGTTAATGAAAAGTTAAGATGATCTCCTCTTTATCAATACACTTATTATAACAGGAACGGTTCAGTGTCAGGTTCTTCCTGTTTACCTGTTCCTATCTCCTAGCCCCCCATTTTGTATTTCTTAACCTATAGTGTCTGATAATCTACTTTGAGTTCAAGAATGAATCTTTTCAAAGAAATTTCTCCTTCCATTTCATATCTTACCTTTAAAGTGCTTTTGAGAATTCTCAGCCTGTGTAGTTTTTCATTCATTACAGGATCATTACATCTTTTTATAAATGACAGCTTGTATTCCATCTTGGTTGAAATACGATGTTCTCCTAGTGGTGACAGACTAGCTTGCTCCAGTGCCCTGTATAAATCTTGCAGTGAGTCTCCTAACTTTTCTTCTCCACTTTCACCTGCAATGTCCACAAAGAGAGAGAGAGAGACAGACAGAGAGAGAGAGAGAGAAATGAATCCATTGTAATAAACAGTTGACACCCTAAAAATCTACTAAAAAGTCAAAACTATCTGGAAAATAGGATAATGAATGACTGTGAAAACACTATTAAAAAAAAAAAACCCAAAAAATCCACAGCTGCTAGTTATATTGGGTAAGATTAGCTACAAGCAGCTAATTGTTTTAGAATGATTAAATAATAGGATTCTTTGATTAACCAAATATTCTCTTGATAGCAAATCACTATACATATCTTAAGTCCATCATATTCAAAGAATTAGAGCATGAAAGGTACACAATATGGAAACAATCCTGCACATAATTTAATATTTTAAAACATTAATTAATATCCCTTACCATTATAATCATAAGCATAGAAATGCTGGTTAATAGAACTTGCCTGGTTTAGCAATACTGGATGAACTGATTTTTACATTTTTCCAGACTTCATAAGATGGAATGGCATTCATTGGAGTATATTTGATTATAAAAATCTTCCAATTGTGCCATGGAGGATTATTAGGTTTCATGTGACTGCCATGGTAATGCTTGGCACATTGTAAATATAGTAACTGATCATAAATTATCACAATAGTAACATTTTAATTAAAATGAAATATGGGACTATGTTTATATAGGGAAAAAATCTGGCACATACTAAGAGAAGCTACTTAGCATTTGTAAAACCTGGGGAAACAATACTCCAATTAAGTATTTTTGGAAAAAAAAGTTGGAGACTGGTTCAGTAAGGATCTCAGATCTAGCTGAACAAATAAAACTCCCATCTTGTTTTTTAGTTGCCTGAATACTGATGTCATATCTTTCTCAATGATAAAGATGAACTGGGATTTTGCTTGGAGTGATAGATTGGAGTCAGGCTATATCATGTTTAATACCTAGCTTAATACTTAAATATTAAGTAATTATTTTGGCCCCCAAATTAAATATGGAATGTTGTTCATTCCACCATGGTCCATGTGAATATTTTAGGCTTTCTGAGATGGTTTAAAAAAAAGATTTGCTAATTGGTAATAATATTGGTTAACGTTTAGATGTTCCAGGCAGTAGGGTAAATCCTTGACATTTATGATCTCATTTAATCCTCACAACAATACTAAGAGCAGATCCATTTGATCTTCATTTTATAGCAGGGAAGCACCTTGCTCAAAGTCACACTTAGTAAGTGGTGGAGCTACAATTCCAACTGGGTAACGTGGCCCTAGAATGCATGATTTTAATAAGAATTCTATACTGCCAATTTTTTCAGTAATCATTTGAACTATGTATTTAATAGTGGATGCTAATTAATATGACACTCCCTTAAAATGCAGCATTCAAAACAGTTTTTAAATGAGTGTATCTAAAACTGCCAAAAAAGCCCAAAACATACAGTACCTTTACTTGAAGGGATTACCTTTAGGATTAAAACGTAGCTTTATTTAATTTCCATATTCAACTTTTGGCTCTGCTACTGAGGTTAGTATCTAATGGTTGGTATGATCATTGAGTCCTCCCATTAGAAAATCCCTTATCAGCATATGCTATCACTAAGTCCTATAACGAATATTAATTTCCTAACCATATATCTAAGTTAGAACTATAATCTAAAAATACAAAAATCCCTTTAAATAACAGCTTTTTAATTCTCTGTTGGCTCATCCCTGAATGTTTTCAACACTTAGAGGATTTTGAGGGATGGGGAATGGAAGATTGTTAAAAGGAAGAACTGCTTTGTGGGTTAAGAGCAAGATGGAAGCAGGAGGGAATTTTAACTGACAATGATTTGGAAGGAGGAAGACACAAAATCATATGGTCATCTGCAGTAACTAAAAGGAGCTGTAAAAACAAGGACACATTTGAACAGAATTATTCCATTTCAGACCCTGAGGAATTATTTAGCACTTATCACATTTTTTTGCCTCAAGGCAAGACTGCATCTAAAGCCAGAGTAATTTCATAGAGTAGAGAGTGGGGTAGAAATGGGAGGCCTAACATATGTGAATTATAGTAGTTAAGGTATCAGGTGGCCTAATGTATTATTACTTTTTCAGTTCTAGAAAGAAGGTGAAGGAAAAAAGGGATTCGGATTATAGTTTTAGGATTTAAGGGAGGCAGAAGTATTTTTACATAGTACATATTTATTTTAAGAGAACTTTCTATATTACCTCACACTGTAGGGAGTATATATTTTGTTTAAAAAAACATTTTGACCCAGTTTTCTTTTTCCCCAATTCTTAAAGTTTGTGGAATACTGGGGCAGATGATTTTTATAAAATTTCTTTAAGAAAGATAAGTGAAGATTCAATATAAAAAGTGACATACATAGCTATTAGACAATAAAAACTGAAAGTTTTTCCCCCCTTCTTGTTAAGGGGGAGAAAAGCATTCAGTCAAAAGACAACATAGTTCTACACAGAATCTGGTATGACAGCTGTAGGAAGACTTGAGTATGGATTTATCTCTGGCTAGCACATTTGAACAAGCAATCACAATGAGACGGAACACAGAAACATTTCCAAGTATACTAATGGTATAGTGTGGCTCCTATTAGAGATAGGCCCCCCACACCCCATCCCCTACACATCATACACATATGCAGCACTGCACAAGACACAGCAGTGGGATGAGTAAAGATGAGGGACTGAGATGCCAGGCTACCACAAAATGCCACCAGTTACTTAACATTTTAAGACTAGACAAAGAATCCTTTTATTTTCAAAGGAGGGGGGTGAGGGGCAGAGTCACATTATAAATCTGATTCACTGTGCCCAACAATCAAAACAACACAGAACTCAACATTCAAGACAAAAACAGACCTTTATTTTCTTTTATAATTTTCAATTTGTTTCCTTGATTTTTCTTAGATGAATACCAAATAAGTCAATTGGGGCTACTGTTGCAACTGAAAATATGAAAGCACCTTTATTTTCTTCTCTTTTTGCCCTCTTCTTCTTCATCTCCTTCTCACTTCTCTTCAGGCTTCTCTCTTTTTTCAACCCTTGCTTTTTCTTCTTTTAGGAGAGGCTTGCTTTGGAGGAGGAGGCAAGCACTGGGTGAGGTCTGCTTCCTGACTGACTTTCTTTCAACGTGCCATTTCAGCCATTGGAACACTGGCTGAAAACCAGCTCGTTTGCAATTTGAATGAATGTTTTCTGAAAATTGGCAAAGTGTGGAGACCACATTCAAATCACAGGACATATATAGGAACCTTCTGCGATTCCTAATGAGGAAGTGTATCACTGCTATAATGAAATTTTAATCTGTATCTAATTTATTCAGGAAATCTGGATCTATGCAGAAATAAATTTCCCCCAAATTATATTTACATTTACAACATGTAAGTTGTCTTGTGTCAGATTATATACTTTTTAATTCCAATTTTGTTAAAGCAAAGAGCACATGTTTCCTTTCCTATATAAAATTTCATTGACTATTAGAAAATGACAATTAAGTTATTAATGAATTAACTTGTATTCTGTGCCAAGGCAGGGGCATTTCTGGCTATGTCATACTTGGCAGGGTGAAGGAGGAGCCTCTTTATTGTCTTATTTATATTCTTATCCACTATGAAATATTGTGAATGTAGGACCGTAGTGAGCATTGTAACAGTTCATTGTTTTTTTCAGGTTGTATAGGACCTCCAGGTAGCAGTGATAAAGAAAAGTTCAAAGAAAAGATTAGCTAATGAAAAATACTAGTTTGTTGGAATCTCTTGCAAATTGCTATTAGCAGATGATAATGCATTTTTCAAATGCCAAAAAGTGTTTTTGGTTGACGTATTTCCTTATATTCAGGCTCAGTGGTTTCCAAAATTTTTTTATTGTGCACACTTATCAATTAAAACACTTGTGTTTTATAGAACAGAAACTTATATACACGTATTACTCTATTAATAGATAGATGTTATAAAACATACACAGAAAAGAAATTCAAAAGGATGAGATACAAAACTCAAGGAGAAATTCCAATGTTTTTTCTTCCTGTACCTTAATTAGACCCTGTTCACCTCCTTCAGAGACCTAGACTGTGACTTTCCCATGAGCAGAATTCATCTCACATTTGCATTTCCCATTCTACCTGGAACAGTGCCTCATGCACTCAACACATTCAGAGTAAGGTTTTCTCTACACACGAAGTACTCCAAAGAGGGTTCCCTATCAGGTGACTGTATAATTATTAGGACAGTCTATTGTATAATGTTGTTTATGTTTCCTTGGTGAAAATTAAGAATAATAAAAATTTGGGGACCTAAAATTTCATTCTAGTATCCTTCACATTTCCCCACTCCTGTAATGATAATGTTGAAGGAGAGTAAAAAATGAAAACAAATCAAATGAGTATTCCAATTGGGCTCTTGAAGAACTAAACCAACAATAGATAATGAGTTCTGGTACATATTTTGGAAGGGAACTGTGCTCTTTTAAAATTGGACAATGATGTCCTCATGGAAACAGCTGTTCCTTCCATAACACAGCTGTGTAATGAGCACACAGGGTTGCGAAAGATTAAATCACAAATGGGAGAGAAGGCTGGACATGGTAGTATTAGTCATCAGTCAAATTTGAGAAGCGTTCGTTTTTATACAACTGCAGAGTGCTTTAAGGCTTCCAGGCTAATGATATCAAGTATGTGAAATACTATTCTTCTCACAAAGGGCAATTAACATTTGCATTGAGACCACAGGAATATTTTCTATGAATACTAATTTACTAGCACACCATTATGAACAACTTATTTATATGTTGTTAATGTAAGGTAACAAACTTTTAATGGATTTAATGTCTTTGTAGGTTTTATGCTACAAAGATGATTAAGTATTCAGGGGTTACACTATAATTTGAATTGTTTTATAATTAAATACTAGCTCTTTTAATTCATGCTTTTATATAAGTCAACCAGCTATGCTAAGCATTATAAAATCAGCGGGGAGAGGGCAGTTTGTTATATCAGAAAAAAGCATAAGATTTTAAAAGCTGTCTTTTAGTCCTCCCTCTGTAATCAACTACCTGCTTCTTCCTTAAAAGTTATTTATTTTATTTTAGGCAAAATAATAATACCCAAATATTACTCTTGGGCAATACTATCTCTGATGAAAAAAATCAATTTTAGTGAGGGAAACAACTCTTCTTTTAAAAGGACAGTTGAGTGGTTTCACCAACATTGCTAAGTGTATTTTTAAAGATGAACATGTAAAGCCCATCATTATAAAAATGACGATGTGCTTCACCAAAATCAAGTATGGCCCATGCTTCTATCTGTTAATTCCTTCTCTAAATCTTATTTCCATAAAGCTATACCAAAAGAGACAGAGCTAAAGTTTATTCTATACTTCTTTCTCTGAGTATGTAATTTCTGCCAAATTATGTGGTTTAATGATACAAATATATGACAGTGGTTGCATTTGCAGAGTACTACAGCAGTTTTTATGACAAATAGCTCAGATGGAAAAATCTTATTGTCCCTTAGCATTGATTTATTGACCCAAAGAAGGGAAGTTCTTTGGCGGACAATCACAAACATAAATGACCAGGTCTAGATTTACCCACAGAACTCAGAAAATTTAACCAGTATAGACATGGAGGTGAAGGTGCCTGGCTCTTAGGCAGGAGTTCATAAAGGGGACAGTTTAAAACTGTAGCTAAGGGATGATTATATTTGAAAATTAATGTGGAGTCACCATATTCCTTAAAGAGAAAAAACTAAAATTCTTCAGATCATAAAATTTTACTATGCCTTAAATAGGGAGGATGACTCAAGACAATCCCATAAATATTAAATGCCAATAAAATGCTTTTTGAAGGATTTCTACATACCAGAACCATCATTTTTTATATATACTTAAAAAACACATTAAAATGGTTAGAGCACAGAGGCAGTTGTAAGGCAGAGCAATGTGATTTTATTCACAACACAAATTCCATTTGTGAGAAAGAAGCAGTGATTACTTCTCTTTAGAAAGATATTTACTATCAAGCATACTTAGCAAATTATTTAGCTATCTAAAAAGATCTGATACCAATTGGTCATATTTTTATTTTTTAAGTAATTTGTAATTTTACAGGTATTCACATTATGCAATACCACACACTGCGGTGACAGGAAGAAAAAAACATTTCAAAATACATTGTTAAATTATCTGTTCATTGCACAGTATGAAATATCCATTAATTAGCATTGAAATTGTTACAGTGTATCTTATCCAACTAAAGGAAATTTCACATCCACTACAGAAGAAAATTAAGCAATATTGAGCCATAGGGGACCCAGTTACATAGTATTAAATAATATCTGAAGCTAGTTCGAAAGACATCCAGACAAAATACTTTTTCAAAAATGAAAACCACAGCCTACTGATTTGAAATATTTTACAGAAAAGAATAGCTCATGCCTGCCCTAAGAGGCAACACCACTTGCATATAAGTGCCAAGAAATAAGGAGAAAGTTAGGATTTTAGCTAAGGATTCTAATGAAGCCTGACATTAGGAATTTTCTTCATTAGTGTCACTGAAAGCAGTCTCTGTTTTGCACCTGAATACACTTTATAATAGAATAAACATATTAAGTTTCAAAGCAAATTGTGTATACCTTGCCTTAATAGATTACACTTAATTTAGTACAATACAGCACGTCAAGTTTTAAAAATGCAAAATACACGTAATACAGAATTTGCTTCCTCTGCTTTGCCTTAAAGAGGCCACCAAAAAGTCAGTCCATTAAACAGCCAGAATTTTCTAGTTACTGGAGCTGATCCCTCTCTTTTCCTGGTGTCAGGAGAACACAACTGAGGTGTCAACACAGAGAGCCCTTCCCCAGTCAAGACCCTTTCCCCTTCTGTTCTCCCATAGAAATGGCAGTTTTCTGTTACTGTGCTCCATCTTGATTGGCTTTGATCTTATGCTAGTCCCAATGTAGAAAGCTCGCATTCTTCTTAAGAGTGGCCTGCCCCTCTTAATATCCCTTTAGGGAGGCCCTCAATCCAAAACACTTGATGATCTAAGCTTTTTACAAGTCTGTTTTCTGTTATAAACAGCAAGGACGAGGCCATTTTAGTTGCTTGCAAGAGGTTGATGTTGAGTCTGCGCCGTGCCGACTCTCTCCGATCTAAATTCTCTAAACATTAGCTTATCAATCTGTGAGTCCAATGGGTTGAGTGCCAACAGAAGTGGATCCGATTTGGCATGGAGAGGTTCTACCAACTCTCGCAGTGTATTAGCCTAATATGATAAAGCAGTGATACAATATGATGAAAGACCTGCGAGTGCCATTATTTCCAAAGCATATTAGTATTTGTATTAGAAATACCATCATGCAATACCCATGAAGAGAAAATAGAAAAATATGGCTAGAATTGCATATGGTTTTAATACCATGTCTTTCTGTTGGCATGCAAGTCTACTTGGCCATAAATGGGACATTTTTTGCTTTAAGTTTGGTTGCTTAGAAATGCTAATCTTCCAAATACACACAATAACACACAGTGCAGATAAATCTTTTTCCACCTCTATACTTGTATATGCATATCTGTAATTTTAATCAGAAAAGTCTATGTTAAAAATATTCCCCATACACATGTAAATTGACCAGTCTTTCAAGAAAATTAAAATGTATCTCTACACAAGATCGTTCCTCACATTCATCCAATCAAGAAGTATGAAGAAAAGTTTTCTGGTCTTCTGACCACAAGGCTATTTGACTACCCTGATATATATGCTACCACGTCCTAATCAGTGAGATAGTGGAATAACCTTGCTAGTATTTCTCCGAGAAGGAGGCCACATGCTGAACAATACAAAGTGCAGATAAATGAAAAGCTGTAACAGACTAAATGTGATGAAAAGGTGACTTTACACCTGAGCATAAGCCACCCAAGGAGTTAAGAAACTGGAAGAGACAGAAGTTTCTGAACAACCTGAGAAACTAAGAACAGTTTGGATAAAATAAATTGGAGTTCCTTTTAGTTCATTTCATTGTGGATCTTGAGGAATCCAAATATTGTCAACAGGCACAAATCAGCAATATTTTTTATCTCTAGCCTAGGGCAGATTTTTATTTGCAACATTCTGTAGTATCTTTTGAGTTATATCAAAAAGAAGGAACAAATGGGGAGAGGGAACAAAGAAAGCAAGTTGTTAATTACTACATCCCTTAGAAAATGGGGAGGGACACATGTTGCCAATAACACTGGTATCTAGAAAACAGGATGCAGCATTGTTCATAAATCAGCAGAACTAATTTTTGTCTATCACATCATACTCTTTTTGCAGAAAAGGGGGTGGGAACTCAGTAATCTTCATATGTAGGTTGAATGAAACAAAACGTAGTTTCTCATTTTAAAAAATACTATAATTCTGGAATGCTAGTTCTAGCTTCTACCACTTTGTGTCACTGAATTTCAAACAGCAAAATCAGAGGCAATCTAACCTTGGGCACAAGGTCTTTTCTAAATGTAAACTGTTCTTAATTTATGCAATTCAAACATTTTGTAAATTGTTTTGAACACATCCTTCCTTTCCCCAAAGACACAATGTTACATGAGTGGTTTAATTTCTAGTACACATTCCCTGATGCTCATTTAACCCATACTAAACTGAACTAGAGCCCTGGTAATCAAGTCATGCTTACATTTACGATATTGTTTCTATAGGATTGCTGAATTCTACTCCAAGAGATGGGAAACATCTCCTCAGTTTAGCTCTTTGCCAGAATGCAGAATGGTGAGGGAGAATCACTATTTCAAAATAGCTATAGCTAGTTACCAATTTGTGTATATTAGCATAAGAGAAGATAACTCCCTAGAGCAAGGGTATCTCTTCAAGTAGTGGTGTTCAGTATGACTGGCTACAGAATCTCAGGGGTGGGGGTAGGGAGTGCTTGTTAAACACAGATTTCTGGGCCCTACCTCTCATCTACTGAATCAGAATTTTTGGGTATGGAACTCAGGAATCTGCATTTTAAACAAGCAACCCAGGTGATTCTTGTGCCCACTGCAGTTTGAGGCCTCCTGCTTTAGGCCAATCACAGTGGGTAGGGCTGGTTGGAGAAACACCAATTTTTGTATTGCATATACAAGTAGTTTCTAAGTCAGAAGCCCTGAGGTTGGGGACTTCACATAGCATTTTATTTTTAGTCCCATCACCAGTATAACACTGTATCATACAGTTCAAATAATTTCAAGGTTTTCTGCTGAGCAATCTGATAGAAATATCTTGGTCTACTAAGATTATGGCAAAATAAAAGAGGCCTTGATAAACTGTTTAAATAAATTCCTTAAAGCTATACTTTTATGTAGTGTTAAATAGTTCATATTTATTTTTGAAGGAAACAGAACTACAAAGATACTCCTAGACTCAACCCCATTGTATGTTTTGGTGTGTGAATGATGAATCTAATGCATTAGCAAGCCAGACGGGCCAGAGGCAAGGGTGCAAAGTGCTGCTGGTATATGGCTAATCTACATGCAACAAACCTACTTCATGATACTGCTCCATGACAGTCTATCTTTGAGTTCTGTGAATCTCATATTTATGTGTCTTTAATAATTATTTATGATAGTGACAGACTAATTTTATTCCTGTTTTCTAAAAAGACAAGTAGAAATTGTGTGCACTTTCAAAAAAGTCAGCAAAAACATAAATGACTCTTGATTATTTTATTTTCTTTTGCCTGATATCCTAGCTATAAAAATGTTCCCTATTCCTGTTATTAAAATAAACTTCACTATTTACCCAACTTTTAACCAATTAAATTTTGAAACAACAGCAACATATCTATGCTACCACAAAGAAAATCAGTAATGTTTCTGTTTGGCATATTAGTTAACAAATATTTACTAAGCTTAGTAAATAAGTGATTAAACCCCCAATTGTGAGCCTACCAGCTTAGCTGGGTAGGAAGAAACAGATCAAAGAACTTGCATGAGAAATGGACCCACACTGGAATAAATCATTCTATAATGCTTCAACATGGCATTACATGTGAGTTCATCATTCAGATCTCTAGGTGTATAGTAACAGGGAAACAAGATCTGTTGTTCCAAAATGTAATTTTTTTTTGAGACACAGACTGAATTTACATAAGATATTTTGAGGAGGATGTTTCTTTCCCTTTTTATTTTATGAATTTAAAAACTGCCCCACTAGGCCAGGCGTGGTGGCTCACGCCTGTAATCCTAGCACTCTGGGAGGCCGAGGTGGGAGGATCGCTCGAGGTCAGGAGTTCGACACCAGCCTGAGCAAGAGCGAGACACCGTCTCTACTAAAAATAGAAAGAAATTAGCTGGACAACTAAAAATATACAGAGAAAATTAGCCGGGTGTGGTGGCACATGCCTGTAGTCCCAGCTAGTCGGGAGGCTGAGACAGTAGGATTGCTTGAGCCCAAGAGTTTGAGGTTGCTGTGAGCTAGGCTGACGCCATGGCACTCTAGCCCAGGCAACAAAGTGAGACTCTGTCTCAAAAACACAAAACAAAACAAACAAAAAAACTGCCCCACTAAGCACCACCCAAAATAATAAGCAGAAATAGAAAATCTGGAAACGTAAGTTTTATAAATATAATCTGGCTTCTATTAGTGACCTGGTAGGAATAGCTGATGATACTATAATCAAATACTTAAGGATAAGATTACAGCATGCGTAAGGATGGAAGCACAAATAGTAGTAAGATAATGATTAAGTTTGAATACAAAATAGCTGAAAAGAAATCTTTTCCTTAATGAATGAAAGACAAGGAAATATTTGAAAATGGAAATGTGTTGAAGCCAGATAAACACTTACAAAGATTTCTACTTCCGTTTGAGTTCTAAGAGAGAAATCAGTATAAAATCAGTGAGCTTGAGGGTAAATTTAAGAGCAAAACCACAGACTATTTGTCTTAAGCTGTTTGCAGATAATAAAGGTCACCAATAGCAGATATCCATGTCTATCAATAGTAACACATGAAGAGCTCCTGGGAGAGTAGGATTGTTTTGTGCTTCTTTAACATAATTATCTGGAGCCTCCCTTTCATCTAAATGTATGTATTAAGTTTTTCTTTCTGAAAAACAAGGATATCTAACATCATGAAATGGTAGTTAGTGATAATTACTTTTCTCAAAGTAAGAATGGGAAAGAGTGGGCTCATACCTTGATTCAGAATGTTTGGACTAAAACAGAGACTTGCTAATTGTGGTTTGAGTATTATCTGTAAAAATTTTGAGGGCCTATTTTCTTGTAAAAGGTTGAGTTCAAAAAAATAGGATACAGATTTTTAAAAATTTACTTGCTTGTTTTTTATTTAATACCATAGGGAAAAGGAATCTTGGAATCTTTGTTTTTATTTTATGAATGAGAAGCAAAAGTTTCATGATGAAGTATTCTTTTTCAAAATAAAGTGATAAATGGTAAAATATAATATAGTTTGTGCTTATGCTTATAGTACTCATGGAGCTCTTTAATGAACAAGTCCAGATAAAATAAAATATTTGATGAACCTAGCCATAGGCAAAACGATAAGAAAAATACCATTTCCAGATAATTCTAATGTTCCTCTAACTGGCCAAATCACAATTCCATCCTGTGTGTATAATTCACAGGAGATGGAGTATTTCCTTATGAAAGTAGTCTTTCATCTTAATGTACCTACTGCTATATTATGACCTTAGAGTGCATTTATGACTTAATTAGTTGTCTGTGAGCATACCACACATGCTGGCTTTTTAAAATCTGCATTAAAAACCACCATCTGAAATAAAGGCAGACCTAAAGTACCTTTAAATGAAGCTTATATATTGGCAACAGTTGAAAAGGTCTTTTATGCTTATTAGTCATAGAAGTACTTGATATGTTAATTCAATTTACCATTAGTTTATTTTCAATAAAATATAAAAATGTACTATGGAATTTTGACACATTATACTGTCATTGCAAATGTCACCATTCAGATCTTAACATGGAAAATGAGAGGAATTAATTTTTTTTTTTTTTGTTGAGACAGAGTCTCACTTTGTTGCCCAGGCTAGAGTGAGTGCCGTGGCGTCAGCTTAGCTCACAGCAACCTCAGATACTCCTCGGCTTAAGCGATCCTACTGCCTCAGCCTCCCGAGTAGCTGGGACTACAGGCATGCGCCACTATGCCCGGCTAATTTTTTCTATATAGATTTTTAGTTGTCCATATAATGTCTTTCTATTTTTAGTAGAGACGGGGTCTCGCTCAGGCTGGTCTCGAACTCCTGACCTTGAGCAATCCACCCGCCTCGGCCTCCCAGAGTGCTAGGATTACAGGCGTGAGCCACCGCGCCCGGCCAGGAATTAATTTTTATAGACACATATTGTTCAGTAAGGGCTTAATGGGTGCCTATGAATATATATATATATATATATATATATATATATACATACATACACACACACACATACATTCTATATAAAATGTTAGGAATAAATATACAAAGATGATAGTCTGACCTCAAAATGTTCATGATATAGTTGTCCAACCTCTTCTCATTTCTGTCTTAAAATTTTATAGTTAAGATTTGACTTCTCCATCCTAATTCATCCACATTTTTAAGTATTTCAGTAATGTTGTTTTGAGATTAATATAAAAGAATCATGATAAACTCCAATGAGACAACTTTAGTAAAAATAATCATTCCTGGTAAGGTTTTCTTTCAGCAATGTAGGTGGATTGCAGCCTATTGGTAGACTGGGTTGCTTCTGAAATCTATTTTATGATTAACAATTATTTATTTTAAGATAATCTCTTTAAAGTTTCTCAGTTTCAGTTAAAATAGCTATAGAGGTAACATAGCTGAAGTCTGAGACATGAACCCACTACAGGAAACAGTAGACTTTTTAAAAATCCCCAAATACTTTAGAGATAAATGATGCAGGTTTTTAAGGTATGAGAATTTTCTACCACCAACTTGTATGTTGATATTAAAGGGATATAATTAGATATATCATATTCCATCTGGATGATAATCAGTGTGAAATAACTTAGTGATAAGAACTGCCAATCTGGTGAACAAGTGAGTCATACATCACTTCAGCTGTGACTATGTCTGGTCTGGTCTGGTCTGGTCTACTGAAATGAAAAGGCAATTTGGGACTAAATTTATCTAAATTGTTTTCTTGCTTATTTCTTTCAATAAGTTCTTATTTGGTTCTTCCAATTCTCTTTATTACCTGACAGGTACTCTGAAAAGCAGTTCCAACCTTATCCACTATGTGATTGGGTGGTAAAAATGTCTTCAGAACACTGATTATATATGAGCCAGGTTAATTTCCTATCACACTTGACTTGAATTCTCCAAACTGGATAGTCTAGTAGAATAACTGGTAATGGTATGTGTTCCTGGGGAGTTGGGGTTGTAAACATACATTTAGTATGTTCACTCCATCAGAACCTACTCCAGGTAAATAAAGGACTTTGCCTTTATGTTCTTTTACCAAGTTGCTGATCAGGAAACTTGATCTGTGGTTAGTCAATTTTGATGCTATGCAAATTGTGCTTTTACTGCCTAGCCTCTTTAGGAAGCAATCAATGGTACAACTTCCTAATTCTTGAAAATTTGATCTAAAATAAATAAAGACATATTTTTCAAATTAACAGAAATATAGATCTTTGTGAACTTTTGTCTTACAGATCTAGTCCACTCTATCCTTATTCTCATACTAAATTCGTATACTGTCCTCAAAGTACTACCATCTTGATTTTGGTAGGATCACTTTTTTTATTAGAAGAATATCATTCAGTATCAACTCCAGTATCACATCATCCCTTGAGACTAAATGAGGGGGTAATAAAAGAGGTCCTGACTTGCAAAAGTGAGTGAAATACTAAATTATTTTCAACAAGAGCACAACAGGTGGTTACGTGTGTGTGTGTGTGTGTGTGTGTGTATGTAGAGGGGTGGGAGTACAGTAAGAAAATGAGTGATTATTATGCTAAAAATCTAAAGACATTATTTCCTCTCATTCTGTAACATTCTTTATGATTGTAGAAGCCTGACATGGACTTCTGCTTACTCTTTCTGACTGAGCTTGCAATATTACAAAAAATGGCAATATTGATTTTCTCCTTTAATAACTTCTAAATGTTAATGCCTTATTAATAACCTCCTTGGCATACCAGGCTGACATTTGGGATCATCTGCTCATTAACAACTCTGGCAAGGAAGAGCTGTTTTGGGGGCACTGCCAATTGAATTTAAGGACAACCAAAAATACCTTCCCTAGCAAAGAAAGTGCCAAGAAAGGCAAGAAGAAAATTCGAGAAATGTTTGTAAGAACCTAAAATCATATCTGAATAGTTATTATTTTTTCTTCATAACTAAGTAGTTACAAATCTAATCTTTTACATTAATCAATGTCATTTTCACATTCCCTTTTATTTTCCAACCTACAATTACATCATAGATTATTCTCATAAATCCCCACTCTTAAAATCATCTGCATACTCAAATTATTATATTTTTAGGTATTCACAATATATTGTGTACATGACAAGAAGAAAAAATTTGGCAAAAATCACTATAAAATCATGTTTATAAGAAATATAGCATGGATATAAATAAATCAGCATAAATGTCCATCTTAACTAAAATCTCAGAGTAATGAGTTTTATCCAATCTTAGCTGTCTTGGAAATTGTTGGATATTAAAGTTTGGATCAGCAAACTCATCTTGTGTTTGGGATGGAAAACTACTGAATCTAAGAACATATGAAGAATATGCTTTAAAAAATTCTCTATTATATGTGAGTTTTATTTTTCCCAAAAAAATTGTATGGCATTGCCCTTTTAAAGAAAATAAGTTTCACTAAAGACTCAGAGATATGCTGACTCTCAATGTTCTTATGGAAAAATACAAATGGCTTTATAGCTACTGCAAAAGGTTTCCAGCTATATCTGTGTTTAACATTTAGCATCACATGTTGAATTTCACATTCACCAATGTAATTACAGAAAATTAGAATTATACAGGAACTTCATTAGAGTTTCTCTCACAAAATTCAAAAGTTTGAAACATCAGAAAGTTCTCTGTATCATACAACTTAATTTGTATTCAAAATAGCAATGAATTGCTAACTTCCTGCTAGAAAACAAAACAAAAAATCCAATTAATAAATTTGTTTCCCATCTGTAAATTAATTAATTTACAGCACCTCTACGGTGCTAGTTCATTCATAATATACTTTAAAAAGTAAGGACAATTCCATATTTCATTTAAGTCAAGATTTTTTGGAATTTCTATTTAGTATATTTATTTTATTAAACAAGGACCATGTTGCCTTCTCTAGGGTGAAAAACACAACCATCAAAGTAGAGATGCCATCTTAAATCACTTTGTAGGGATGTGCAAAATCAAAAGGTGAATTTGGGATCCCCAAGTTACACTTAAGACTTCCTTACAATCTCCTTTCACTGGTACCATTTTCGGGGTATGTGGCAAAACAATGATAGCAGCTATGGAGAAATTAGTATCTCCATAACAAATTTAATCATCAAGGAACTCTGTGAAACTTTGATTCTATTTGTAATACTAGTGTATGTGTGTATTATATATATATATACGTGTATATATGTACATATACATACTAGCATCGCAAATTTTTATATATATTTACATATATATATGAGAACAAATTAAAAACATTGTACTGGTCTGTATAATCTTCCATAGATAATTAGATTTGGATGTGCTATAACTGTATTTCTAGTGATAAATTATATCAATCCTTTCTTTTTTTTTTTTTTTTGAGACAGAGTCTCACTCTGTTGCCCAGGCTAGAGTGAGTGCCGTGGCGTCAGCCTAGCTCACAGCAACCTCAAACTCCTGGGCTCAAGCGATCCTCCTGTCTCAGCCTCCCGAGTAGCTGGGACTACAGGCATGCACTACCATGCCCGGCTAATTTTTTCTATATATATATTTTAGCTGTCCATATAATTTCTTTCTATTTATAGTAGAGATGGGGTCTCGCTATATCAATCCTTTCTTAAGTCCATGTGCATTTATGATCAGGGTTCTAAAATAACTTTTCTCATACTGATTTTATTAAGTACAGAACTAATCTAAAAGATAACAATATTGGATGTAGAAACAAATTTAGAAAATCCCAAACTAAAATTAAAATCAGCATTTTAAGACCACCACCAAGTGAATATTAAATGTGTTTACCACTATTTAGGAATACTGTCACATAATTTGATATGAAACATTATTCCTTAGTAATTGACTATGCAGAGCACACACCATAAATATAGTACACACAAAACCAGAACCTGACCAAGGAAAATGTCATGATGACATTTTCTTTCTCCTTACTGTAAATCTTTGGCACAGGACTAGAAAGCCTGTTTTCTCTTTGTGGAAAATCAATAAATACTTCAAAAGCAGAAGCAGGAACTCTTCCTTAACAAAACAATATACTTTAATTATAGAAGGCCTTGGTTTCCAAGGCCTTAGTTTTAGCTATAGGAGGAATGGTTTCAGATCTTAGTTGTGTGGACATATCTGATTTCCATGGTGATGAAAAAGTCAGCCTGGAAAGGGGCAAAAAAAACTGTGATACATTGCTCCCTATAGAAACAGCCAAGCTGAAATCAAATGCAGCTTCTGTATTTAACATGGACAAAGCCTGAAGCTCCAGTGAACTGGTACTTTACCTCAGGAGTTGCCATGGAAACCTGCTAAGAAAGGTGGGTTACAGATACCCACATCAAATTATTTAATATTACTAAGACATAAAATCAAAAGCCAGAACATATGGGTTAAAAGTCATAATTTATTCACTAGTTCTGAATTTGCTTTTCTTAAACTAGGAGTTTACTGTGTTTGCAAAATATCATAAAATCTAATTAGTAGTCCTTTAAAAATAATTCTAAAAAATAGCACTGAACAACTTTTATTCTTCTTCAATTTAGTGTAAATATTCTGAAGGTAAACCAATTTAGCCTCTTAGCTCAGTAATAATGATACTAACATTTGTATTTTACTTTCTACTTTAAGTATTTTCATATGCAATATTTTGAAAGAAGATGCAGAAAATGGGAGAATTTCACTAAAGTTCACTTTGGTAATGACTTTTTATTTATTTTTTATTTTATTTTATTTATTTTTTATTTTTTTTTTTTTGAGACAGAGTCTCACTTTGTTGCCCAGGCTAGAGTGAGTGCCGTGGCATCAGCCTAGCTCACAGCAACCTCAAACTCCTGAGCTCAAGGGATCCTCCTGTCTCAGCCTCCCGAGTAGTTGGGACTACAGGCATGCACAACCATGCCCGGCTAATTTTTCCTATATATATTTTTAGCTGTCCATATAATTTCTTTCTATTTTTAGTAGAGATGGGGTCTCGCTCTTGCTCAGGCTGGTCTCAAACTCCTAAGCTCAAATGATCCGCCCACCTCGGCCTCCCAGAGTGCTAGGATTACAGGCGTGAGCCACCGCGCCCGGCCTATGACTTTTTATTTTATACTACATACTACATGAGAAATTAGAAGTTGGAAACAGATTAAAGTGTAAATGTTGCACTCTTTAATAGTTCCTTTCAGGTTATGTGAATTGACTCCTCAGATTTGTAAGAGGTGATAGGAAATAATGTTTTATTATAAGAGCACACACAATAACCCACAATATATCAGATCTGGCATCTGTGAGTAGAGACTGGTAAAATCAGTGGTATCTCTGAATTTATTCCCAAATCTGTTATTTTTCTAACCCCCAAATGATAGACAAATAAATAGGCAGAAAGATTTGGATTGTTTCTAAGAAGATGAATAAAGTGGAGCTTGGAATAAAAAATTGAAATAACTTTGGCCACTATATGAAATACTTTTCAAATTGGTCTCTAGACTTAATTCTTGGGAAGTAGTTTTTAAAAATATCCTGATATTAACAATGAGCTATAAAAGGAATCATGTCAAAGTTTAAAACACTAAGAAAGAGTTTTGACTCAAGTGGTAGAATTGTTTCACTATTTATACATAGCATGTTACATAATTTTTGGACACTAAAATTGGAAAGTACACTACTTATAATTTTTATTGATAAAAGGTAAATTGGTGTAAATGTGATTGAAAGATCAGAACAAAGTTTTTGCTTTACTTGACTGAGCGTATTAATGGTGATCATGACCTCCTATAATAAACCTAAAAATTTTAGTTCCTTTTATATAGATCTTATACATATATAGAAAAAGCATCTGAAAGGAAACATTTTGCTAAATTTTACCCTGAATTAAAATTATAAACTGAGGGGCAATATGTAGTTGAGAGCATTCATTCTGCTGTCAAAATGTCTTTGTCTGAATTTCAGATCTGTTATTAACTAGCTGAGAGTGCTGGATGTTATTAATATTTAAACTCAGTTTTCTCATCTAGAAGATAAGGATAATAATAGTATTTACCTCATATGGTTGTTAGGATTAAATGAGTTCTATTATGGAAAGACCTTAGAATATTGCCTGACACATAGTACTCATTAAAAATGTTAGCTATTATTTGTAATAGATCAATGCATTCAATAAACCTACAGAATTTAAACAAAATGCATTAGACTATAGGTGTTTTGGGTTTGCCTTAGAGAAGGCAATCCTATTTTAATATTTTTTTCCATGTGGAAAAATATCTTTTCTTTCTATATGAGAAAAGGATGGAAGATTCAGATTTATGGGCATGCCTGGCTTTGCAGATTGCATTTCAAATCCAGACTATGTGACATATCTTTATAGAAAGATAAATCACTAAAATGTCTCACTTTAACAGACAGATATAGTATATAGGAAAGACAAAAAGATTCTTCCTGAGACAACAGTGAAAGTAAAAGGAAAAATACATATAATTCAATCATTCCACTCAGAATTCCCTTGACATCTAATTTAAAATTATTTCATACAAAGACTGATCAGTTAATGATGTTGTAAACTTGACTGAAATGAGTTCAGATTTGCTTTAGAATGAAGGTAGTAAATTAAAACATCTTCATTTCCACTTCTTCATAATTCCTTACATATTCATTGAATATATTTCACTAAGCAACTGAAACATGTAATAAATAAATCCTATTAATATAAATGGGATTTATTTCCCATATTAATGGGTGTTTCCCTCCTGTCATTAGATTGCTTACTTAATGCACTAATGTGGCAAAGTGTTCCATTGTTTCCATTTCAATATACAAACATAAAAGAGGGATATTGAAGAGTTGCTTTGAAACAAGTGCCCTCTGTGTTGAACTCTTGCTGTCAAATCCAAAAACATCACACATTTGAGTTTGTCATCATGATGAACCATGTCACCTTCCAAGTATTATAGCTTCCTCTCCTTCCATCTCTTTTACTGTCTAATCTTTGATCTCATTAAGAATCCAGCCCCCTCCTGAATTCATTTCCTTATCCAATTTGGATACCTCTGAGTAGACCCCTCAATTCCCTCACCCTCTTGGATGTGTGTTACATGTACTCTTTCCAATGTCTGCTTTTTTACTTCTGCCTGGCCACTGAGCATTGCTAGAGAAAATTGTATATCCACAATGATTGGTACCATTCTAAAATTGAGTTTTCTGACTTTGGGCCTTTCAGGGCTATTGGGTAGACCTCTTATTAGTGTTAGGTTAGCTAAATATCCAATCCCCCTTTAGAGGTGCTCCAAGCTTCCATTATACTCTTCAAGACCTACTCTTTACGTGTGGATCTTCCTCTGAGCAGATAACTTTTTGCCTCCACATTTGCAGAGGGGGTATCATTTCTCTCACATGGACTGTTGAAATAGTTTTCTAATTGGTCTCTCTATCACTCATATTTTCCCACACCAGTATATCTATATTGCCATCAGAGTGACCTTTCTGAAACTTATATCTGATTATGTTATCTTCCTACTGAAACTCTCCATCATGTTTTTTGGAATACAATCCAAACTTCTGGGCATAGTATATTAAGACCTTCATAATTTAGTTCTACCCAAATTAGTTCATAATTCCTTGTTTTATCTCTCCTTATCTACACTAAATTCCATATTTCTCCAAGCTATTCTTTGTTTTTATTCTTGTTTACCTTTGCTGATGCTATTTTTTGTTACTACCTAGAATATACCCTTCCTTTTCTTTTCCTCATGGTAAAATCTTATTCATGCAGCCTAAATGTCATATCCTCTGTGAGTCCTTGCCTGATTTCACAAGGTAGAGATAATCAAGACCTTTTAAGTGCTTTCATAGAACTTAATATGTTCATTTCTTAAGACACTTAATATACTATACTGTTACATTTGGATGTTTTTCTTTCCCATTATATGATGAACTTATTGATTCTGTGATTTTAAAAAATCTTTGGTTTTCCAGAATTTAGCAGAGTGAATACTCAGGATTAAATCACCAAACCATTTTTATTTGATGTCTAAGTATATGGGGTACAAACTGAACACTGAATAAAGACTTCTATTAAACATCTGTGTAAAATGCTTTCTCTCAGTATATTTTAAACTGAAGTAAGATCTACTTTAAAGTCTTTGAGGTGAACTATGTGGCGGGCGGGGTGGGGAGAATCTTAGGAAGATAGGTCACTGAGGTCAAAGAATGCTATTTCTGGCACTGTTATGTCAAGGAAGAATGATTTAGACCTTATATGAAATGATAGTGTAACCATTGCTGAAGGGTGTTTTTTTTTGAATGACCTAGATTGTCAAAATATTCATATGTCATTAATATTAGGAATAGATGAGGTAATTTAAAACCTTACTAAGACTCAGGATGAGATTTTAATTACAAATATAGCCTATAAATATACTCTCTGAAGGTCCTTCTCTGTTGACAGAGACAGATTAGAAGGAACTACTACAAAACAAATCTTATCTTACCACCTTGCTACCTTGGGAAGATGTTAGAAGGGGTTGCAGTCAAATTGCTTGGTATGGGTTTATCACTATGTCTAAAAATTTTTCCTTTAAACAGATTTGGAATGGCTAGCTTTCTGTACCACATAGATCAGGCAAAATAGATACCATTAGGACATAAATATTAGTTGCTGTCTTAACATTTTAAAATGCCATATTACATATATATTCATCTGTGTATTTATACAAAATATTAAAAATTTAACAGAAAAAGAATATCCAAATTTTAGCCAAATATTTGAATGATTTACCCATCCATTCATTCCTTTTTGACTTTTAGAATATGACATGCTTTTATTTTAATAATATTTTCTTGAAAAGGGAGTTTAGTTAGTTTTCATTCTAAATAAGCATTCTCCAATCACTAAAAAAATCTGATTTCTTATATTATCACTGGATCAATAAAATGGCTTCTCTAAAAAGTCAGTAATTTCGTTACAGACAAAACATAGGAATTAGTATTCTACCTTACTCAATCAAACCTAATGGCTTATATCACTCATATTTTCCTTTGAGCCACAACCACCTGAATTATGACCTACTGGAAATAATATACAAGTATGTCAGATAAACTCAATTTAAGATAAGCTCTGATTTTAGAAATTGAGCAATGAATAGAACAAAAGTTTGGTTAGGTAGATAAACTAATACATTATAATTCTACTTCACTTGAAAACCAATGGAAAAAGTCATGATAGAAACTTAGGGGTAGCCTATTCCTTTACACATCAGAAAAGGATTCCAGATTGCTCCTTCTCTTTAGCTATAAGAATTATGACTTTATAGGCAAAATTATCATCGTTTTAATTCCACTGAACTCAATTGCAAGTACAATAAATTTTTGTGAATTTTTAGGTACTATTCAGATATATAACCTGTCTGGTTTATGACTGCTTTTATGATTCACCTTTAGAATGATAACCAAGCCCTGCTTGGCAGATTTTTGCTGATTATCATGTAAAACAAACTACATTATATCTTTTTTCTGCTTTTCTTTCTTGCTTTCTTTTAAACTTAAGACACAAAGTGAAATAGAGTATCTCTGCATTTTGTGAAAATAGTTTATCAATTGGTTTAAAGCTCCTGATTTGATGTCAATTATCTTAACATGCTAAAAAGGTAGTTTTGAATATCAGTAATGCATGGGACTTTCTTATACATTTCAGAAACTGGAGACTGTGATTTTATGCTGCCAGTGGAAATATTATTGATGTTAAAGCAGTGAATCATTTGTGTAATTTGGCAGTTTCACACTCTAAAAACATGAAAGTCATTTATAAACTCACTGCTCAATATAATGGGGTACAGGCTAAATTTAAGCTGGAATTATAAAAAAAATAGTTATTCCATTCTTGTTTTTATTCTCTATATTATAATTAATGAGAAACCAATCTTTGGACACCTATGTCTTTTTTCTTCCAACAACGCACAGTATTTTGTAAGCCATGAATCTATGAAATAGTTTAAATTTTTTTCTTTTTAATAAACATACTTGAAAACAATAATTTTTTGCTTTCTTTTATAGTTTAGAGAGAATTTCTTAAGCTGATACTTTTTTTTTTTGAGACAGTCTCGCTCTGTTCCAAGCGCAGTGGTGTTATCACAGCTCATTACAACCTCAAACTCCTGTGTTCAAATGATCCTCCTGCCTCAGCTTCCTGAGTAGCTGGGACTACAGGTGTGGGCTACCAGTGCCTGGCTAATTTTTTTATTTTTTGTAAATATCTTGCTATTGCCCAGGCTGGTCTCAAACTCCTAGCCTCAAGTGATTCTCCTGCCTCAGCCTCCCAAAGTGCTAGGATTACAGGTGTGAGCTACCATGCCCGGCCCCTGAAATAATTTTATTTAATATTCATTTAATTTGGGTTCCACAACAATGAAGTACATGTTATACATCTTGTTTAGTACACACATGCTCAGTGAACTATAGGCAATTTTTGAAGGGCTAAAAATCACGTTTGTGTATTTACTTTTACCATCAGCTATGTCAATTATTCAGTTGGGAGAGGTATATCACAGGCTATGTGTGAAAATCTCAAGGAGCATTGACAATGTGGCTTACTACTTTTCATTAAATTATACATTCTGAAATGTTATTATGTATTTCTCTAAAAACATAATAAAAGAGATCACCTTCAAGAAACATCCTTGTCTTATAGACTGGCAGCAAGTATCTAGCACTAGACAGATTATAGCAAGATAATCTAATAAACAGAAATACTCGAATGTCACCTCAATTTTTACAAGTTCTTCAGAGCAGGAATTGGTAGTACAGTTTTACACTACTGAACTATTATTACTATAAATGAAAGGGCTTAAAATGAAGAGGTTTGAATGTAACTTGTTTCTATAATTCAAAGCTATTATTTATGGGGGATGTAAGTTGGGGCACAGTATAGAAATAATTGTTCTTAGGAACCACTGAGTACAGCTGACCAAAGAATATGGCTGATCAGGGATAGGACTTGGGTCTAAAAAAATAAGCTACTAGAAATCTTTGGTAATCTTATTTTCTTACTCTTACTAGCTTCTATAAAAGTCCAAGATCTGTAGGGTTTGAATACTCCATATTGGCATATTCTGGTATTGGTTGAGGGATGCAATAACAAAGAATTAACAATATTACAAATTATCTTAATGAAGTCACATAATTTTTATGGTGTCACTTTTCCTATTTTTGCAGAATAAAAGTTGGATCAATTTCTATGAAACCCTCTGGAGATGAAAAAATATCAAATGATACAACCTGAGCTCCAACACTTTCTCCTTAAGTCACCAATATACTAATTACAGGATTTAATGCATTCAAAATGAGATTAATACATATAAGTAATTACTGAATGCATTAAAACCCTGATGATTTCATGTCTCAGAAATATAAAGAAATAAGTAAAATCTATTTGGGATCTAATGCTGAACAACAGGGAAGAGCTTTAGCTTAAGAAGGATTTCTATAAAATATCGAATGAGAGGCTATTAGAAATGAACAAGTAGAAAATAGTACCATTTTCTTGTAACAAGAGTGGCACAAAGGTAAAAGTTCAGCTGATGCTTGTGAAAAAACTGAAGAAACAAGTATCTTTTTAAAAAGAAAAGTTAAGAAAAAATAAATGACAAAAGAAAGAACCATATGGCTTTAGTTACATTTTAGGCTTTTCCTACAAGGAGAAAAGTCTTCAAACTAGGACATTTAAGAAGAAATGCTTCTGGAGACAAGGGACTACTAAGAACTAGTTTGTGGTCTGTTTGAACCAGTAGTTATAATCTTAGCAAATGAATGAACTTTTTGGAAATTATCTTAGGGCTACTGTCAGAATTCTGTGAGACTTAAAGTTTAAAAGAAGAATTTTCTTATCCAAACAAACAGAAAAATTAGCATGGGTTCTACAAAGAACATATTGATAAACCTGATATAAATATATAGTAAAGTTTTAGAATAGACTACGATTGGGAGGAGTTTGTTTTTTAATTTCAATTGAAGGACTAACATGGATTCAATAAAAATGAAGCCTTGTAAACTGTCTTTTTTTTGGACATATCTCTAGGCTGGAAGATAAGAGGAGAGCCATAGACAGTGTGTCTTACCTAGCATGAAATTTTGCAATGATACCCTTATAAATAAAAATACTCTAATGTGGACTGAATGACATTATTAGGTGGATCTAGATAAGGACTTTGAATCACTGAATGAAATTAACACATAAAGTTTCAAACTTAATGCTGTAAGGCTCTGTCCTTGATCTCTTCTTCTTTAAATGTTTTCTTTTAAAATGTGTTTTCCTTAATCAATGAAATCAGTTAAAAACATAGAAAAGATGCTTAGAATGTTGGAGGATTATTCAATGGTAAGAGGGATGATTAATACCATAGATGATAAAACAGATTACAAATTTTGTAACAGAATTGAATACTTCTGGGTGAAACCTGAGAAGTTAAATTTTAACAGAAATAAATATAAATAGTTGTATTTAGGTTAAAAATAATTAAGTGTGGGATGCTATATATGGGTTGGTAACATTAAAGCATTATATGAGCCAAGACTGAGCAGGTTAAAACTAATGTAATCATGTTAACAAAAGTAGAGTGTCTAGATCACCATAATAGTTCCAACACATGTAGCATGGGGACACTAAAAAGAAACAAGGTGTCCAGATGAGGGTAGCGAGGTTGGTAAGTTATCTAAAACTAATGTCATTGGCATAAAGGTGACTATATGTATTCAGTTCAAGAACAGACAACATAAATTATGTTTGATAACACAATCCCATTGTAGAGTTTTAGACATATACAATGTTCAGGGCACTATGGTGAGAGCAAATGGCAAGGCCATTATGCTGGAGAGAAACATAAAACCTTAGAGTTGGAAGAAGCCATCAGGTTTGACATTGTAGCTAACTCAAAATCCCAGACCGGTAGCTGGTAACTCTGCCTCTTCTTAAACATGCTGGGTGATGGGGGAGCCCACTAAATTCATAAGACCAGTTATTACATTTATGGGCATGTAATAATGGAATGTTTTTCCTCATATCAATCTAAAATCAGCTTCCCTTTACCTATTGTGTCTTCTGGAACTTCAAAGACTATCTTATTCCACTCTCCACATGACAGCCTTTCAAATACTTGCTCTGCATTTTTCCAGTTTGCAATTTTAGGATCCACAATGAGTAGAAAATTTATCAGAAGTCTGTTGTTGTATCAATATAAGGAAGAACTTTCTAACTAGGGCTGTCCAACATGAAATGCCCTGCTTTTGGAAGGCAGGAGTTCTTGAGTCCCTAAAATATTCAAGCAGAGGCTCAATAACAATTTTTCAAACACATAAAGGGTGTTTCTGTTTTGGGTGGGAGGGTGAAGTTAAGTGTCTTAAAACTCTTAAGTTCTATGGTGAGGTGAAAGGGCTACTACTGCATATTTACATACAGCATGACACATATGCCCATCCCAATAAAAACAACTTATCTGTTAAATGAAACCTTTACCTTAATATAAAGCATTTCAAAATGGGTTCTGTAGTATTTAGCAGAGAGACACCACTGACAGTAACACATTAAAAAAAGATGCTCACAAATTTAAAGAAACATTCAAAGTTAAGGCTAACTTTTTACTTAATTCTTCAGCAAAGATATTCAGCATTTGTGCAGAATTATTTTTGGAATGGAAAACTTTCCTACCTCCAGTACTGAGGCACAATCCTTCTAATTAATAAAAGCCCATCATGAATCTTAAAATGTAAGATGCTAAATTAAGAGAAGGCTGCCCAGCTTCTACACAGGATATAAAAAAGACAATAGAGTACAAAGTGAGGGGTGGGGATTATTGTTGGAATCTGCTGAAGGAGTGCATTAAAGTCACACTGATTCCAAGCTGTCCCTCCTCCCTGTTCTCTTTAGAAAAGGCATGTGAACGCCTGTGTGTTGGCATTGTTAAAGGACAAGGAGAAAACAGCAGAGATGCTAGAAAAAAAGGTGTAAAGTTTAGATTTAGTGATATTGAAGTTATGGGCTATTTTCTCTCACCAAGAATCTCAAGATGTATGCTTTAAAATGTCTATTTCATAAGTTACAAAATAGACTCTAAATTAGGCCATGGGGTGGTCTCAACAACCAAAACAATAAAAACTTAAGAAAAAAATTATAGCAAAAAGAACCAATAAAGTCACGGATGAGAAAATTTGGAAGTCTTAAAGGAATAGATCTTAGGCATTAAGTCAATACATTCTACAGACGGTTTATCAAAAGAGAAATAGCACAGTAAAAATAGATTCAAAATCATGGAAGATTATGGATTTTAAATGTGGAAGAAAATGAAAAACTCTGTTTAAAATGTTAAGGTTCAAATTTCTAAGATAGACATTCAGAATATAGTATAATTTTCTTTATTTAGCACTCTGCCAATATTCTCTATATTAATAGGTTTTTATGATAATCAAATTCCATAATGGTTGTACTACAAAATTAGGAAGCACCTTATCAATTATCAAAGAAATATTAATCTATAGTCAGTATAGTATGATGTTCATTTCATTGATTTTTAGACATCTTATTTGTATTAATCAGTACAGCTGAGTAATCAGAATGCATATTCCCCACCATGGTGTTTAAAGGAACAAGCCAAATCAGAAACAGCTCTTAAAGTGATCTCATCTCATTCTAACCAGTCTCATAAATTTTGCATAAGTGATCATAAGTACCTTAAAATGAAAAATAAAATATCTTGTGCCATCTCTCAAAGAATAATTTTTATAAAATTACAAATGGATAACTAGGGGAAAATTATTGGCACAAAGTAACAAACATGCTGCATATTTTGAATTATTTGCTCTGTGTCATGTTATCAGAAAGAAAGATCTGTCTCATTTCTTAAAGATAATTTACACATTTCTGTTGTAAGTAGACTTATTGAAGAGCAAGATATACTCTTAACATGGTACCTGGCATGTAGAAAATAAACAATAAATGCCTACTGAATGAATGAATACATGCTTAGAACGAATTAGATAATACATTGATACAGCAAACCAAAAATACAATATGGAGATTTAGTTTATATTTTAGTAGCTAAATCTAGATATTGAAATGTTAGGGAATCCACGATGTTAAAGAATTTATAGCTCTAAATGAATCAATGAGTTTGATAACTGTAACTGTTATTTTCAATTATTCTAAAATTTCTGTGAAATAATCCAGAAAGCTGATTTTATTGGCATACTTTGTGTTTGTAATAGAAACAAATATACATGAAATTGTCACATTACATACCAGAGACAAGAACCTTCTAGAAGTTCTCAAGTGTGAGGTTTAAATATTAAAATATTTTTTAAGATCAAATGCCGTTTTTCCATTTAAAAATATAATCATGGGTACTTTTCCTTATTAAATGACATATTAGTGGGACTATTTTCTCATTAAAGGAAAAAATTTCAGCGTATAATAGATTGAGCTATTAAGACTAAACATTAGGCTAAGATGTGCCTGTGGCTAAGCAGAAGAAAATCTGAGTGGCCAGAAGAATGGAACTAATGAGAACATCGGAAAAACTAAGGGAGGTAGTTTAGTAGAAGGGTTAGTATTTTATAACTTGAAGCCAAACTGATCACCAGATTCAGTGGCTCTGAAGCCCCAGTCCAAGTTCTTCTTTCTGGCTTTTGAAGGCTTTGAAAAAATTTTTCTAACTAGCTCTAGCTTAGCTGTTTCCATCACAGAGCTTTGGGATAAGCTGATAGTACTGGAAGATCTCCATAAAGAAGGCTGGGCAAAATTCATATAGCACCGAGACATTAGACCAGTAGGCAAGAGAGCTTTTGACATAATCAGTCTAGGTTTGTGTGTGAGCATGCACGTACAGCCACTGCCATTTCTTTCTTCTCACATTTCTCCTTCCATCAGTTTTGAAAAGGCCAACTGCTGCATTTTCTAGAGTAATAAATTCTGGGATTGGGGCTTGGTTCTGTGTTGATTAAGTTATCTCACAAGATTGTTGCTTATGTTATAAATCGAGGCCACATCAAAAAAGTTTCAGAGAAAAAACTCTACCTGATAATCAACTAAACCATGGTTCACCTCCTGCTCATATTGAGTTATAAGTAAAAGATATATGAGAAAAATAAAATCATACCAGAATTGATTTTTTAAAACCTTACAGTCGATGGTAATTAACTCTGCAGAGTAAGAAGGAGAGATGGTTGCTTTGTAATTTCATCATTGCATTATTTATTTATTTTGCAATAAGCAAGTTATCACTTTTGAATTCAAAAACAAAAGAAAAATGAGCGGAAGTTTAAAAACTTCCAAGGTATATTTTATGGTACAATCCTGTTAGATCTCAACCTACCTTATTCTGGTAGTTGGTAACCAACCACAGGAGGTAAATTTTGTATACTGAGAGAAAAAATGAGGCATTTGTGACCTTCAGCTTTTTCTGATAAGTGTGATCAAAGTAAAAAAGGGACTGAATGTATGATAGGTTCTTGTACAATAAGCTGGAAAGCACTTATTGAGAAACTAACAATATGCTATTACTGAGCTGAAGAAAAGCAGTTTGCTTTTTTGATGTGTGAAAATAGTAACAGGTAACAGTATGGCTGAATCTGATCATCTTTCTTGGTCAAAAAACATGTAAATCATAACTTGTATTACCTATGCTAGTGAGGGGTTGTTATCTTTTCACTTGTTATCTGGCCACATCTTCTGCTGGTGTGACTCTGTAGCATCTAGACTTCATTCTTTGGTCATTTAAATTTGGCTTCATTACTTATTAACACTTTCGAGATTATTTTCCTGGCTGATGCAGAGCTATAGGTTATTTGCTAAAGTACAAGTTGCAATTTTAACACTTTTTACAAACTAATTAGGATGAAGCTAGGTGATGGACAACTTCCAAGGGAGACCCAGGGCTGTGAACTAAGCACTGGTAGTGATTTGAGTCATCCTTCCTGCCACAGGCAGCAGCTTTTGTTGAGAAGAACAACTGCCTAAGCGTGCTGGAAGATCTGGTTTCTAATTGATTTATGACAATGACCTAGTCATTTCACATGTCATATTCTTGTGGCCTTCATCTTTGAAATGGGAGTAAAACAGGAGGAAAATGGTTTCAATCATAGAGAATGTGACTATAAAAGAGTCATAATGCAAAAAGCAGTAATTCTAGTTATTAGCATTCCAGCTTTGTGTTTGCCAGCATGAAGAGGGTATGCTGAACACACGCAGTCCTGGTTTACCTTTACAAAATACCTAAAATGAAGAACTCTGCAATGTTTTGATTCCTGTTTTATGTCACATGATGGATAAAACAATAACTTTACTACATAATAAAATGGAAAAGAAGTTAGTAACAAAAGGGGTTAACTCTTATTAATTCATTCACTCATTCATTTATTCAGCAGTGCTTGGCCTTCTATGGGCTATATACTGTTTTAGGTGCTGGATGTACAAGCCAGGAAATAAAATCACTGCTCTTAAGAAGCTTAGATTCTGGTGAGTGGAGATGGAAAATAAATCAGTAAACAATATATAATATTATACTCATAGTGATAAAGCTGGACAAAATATAAAACAGGGTAATGATATCAGAGGATAAATGGTGGTGGTGGTGTGGCATCTGAGTCAGACTGAGTTGTCAGGGAAGGACTCTCTGAGCGGAAAGTATCTGAACTGAGACTTGAATAGCAAAATCTATAAATAAATATTTAAGTAAATATATTAAATAAGGTTATTGCTATTTGGAATATAAGGTTTCATTTGCGTTTTGAAATGTCCAAAGGCAAAAGGGAAAGGAGTAGTGAGTGGTAAGAATGTAAAATGATAGATATTTCTATTTGAGCTCCTAGAAAAACAGCCAATATGTTAGCTTGAAACATACAAAATTGTTGATATTTCATTGTTTTGACCTACAAAAGCAGCATTTCATATGGTTCAACTCATAGTCTGGAACTGAACAAAGATAAGCTATGTAGTTAAGCAAACATTATTTAATGAGGTTTGCCAGGCCTAATTCATTAAGTATTGTAATTGCCCACTTTGCCAAAATCCAAACCTACATAAAATCAATATACAATTATATAACATTTATTAGACAGACTTACAATGTGACAGATATAGATAATAAGTGATTTTTGGCATTACCTCATTGAATCCTCACACAACCTCAAAAGCTAGGTACTGCTACCATATGATTTAAACAATGGAGACATTGAGGTTTAGAGGTGTTAAATATTAAATAACTTGATTAATCATACCACTTATAAGTGGCAGAGTGACAAAGCAAGGATTTGACTGAGGAATGTCTGCAGAAACTGTATGCTAAGCTAGGATCACTTACTGTCCATAGGAATACATGCTTATTCATTTCATGAGTCAAAAATAATTATGTCAAACTTATTATATTTTCAGAGTTATATGATATTTATCCCCTTTTTTATATATTTAACATTTCAGTAGTGCCAAAACTTTTAAATGAGGTGATGTGATCTGGGGCATGTGTTTGCATACACATATTAAAACACTGAACAAATATATTTGAAGACATAACATACATAGTAATAGAGCTGCTCATGCAGAAAATAACGATAAGCAGTTTGGCACATTTCTTTTCATGACCTTAAAAACAAATCAAGCTTAATCTAAACTATTGATAATTATATTTCTCTTGGCATTTGTTTAGGCATGGACATGGGATGCAACCTTGGTCAACGAAATCTGGAGATAAGTCTACTGGAAGGATCCAGGGGAAGTTTCCCTTGATCTTACAAAAGAAGCTGAAGGTAGGGCCTGGTCTCTGGCTTACTGGATGCTGTATGGGAAGTGATGCTTAGAGATGTTGGCATTACAGAAAAGTCAACTGAGAGTCCTGACATTGGTGAGCTATGAAATTCACCCCAGAACAGCCTTACCTCTTGAATTTCCTGTTTTTTTTTTAAGATAAATAACTTTCCTCATTATTTAAGCCAAAAAATGAGGGACGTGTGATTAGAAATCCAACCTATAAACAGTATCAGAATTATAGCTAAACTTTATATCCAATTTTTAGTGTTTAATGTCTCCCTAACAGTATTTCTTCAAAATCAGACAATATGGTATTAAAATAGTATTTGTTTACCTCTAGATTTTTTTGTTTGTTTTTTTTATGTACACTTGTTACATAATCAGCCAAGGATGGTGCTCTCAACTTCACGAAAGTGACATAATTTAAGATCTCTGCTATTCTTTTTCTGACTTTATTATGTCTTTTTATTCACATTGCTTATATTCTTCTCTACTCCTTTTAGACCTGCACTATTTCAGATATTATTGATGATTATGCTCTTTTAAATTCTTTGTGTGTGTGAATATTTTATCTTGACAATAAAAAACAGTGAAAGATATTGCAACATTTTTCTTTATTTTCAACTTATTCTTTTCTTCCCTTCAACACTAGTTCATATTCTGGGAATAATGTCTCCTTGCCCACGTATCTCCTACCTGAATGTTCTAAAAAATCATGGCCTTTAGAAAATATTCAGGAAATTACTCTAGGATCCTTAAAACGACTGAAGAGGATGAATGTATCTTCTGCACTGTATTGGTGGTCATTAGCTAGCCTCTTTCTGCCTAGATAATTTAAGATATTAAGATACTGAGGTACATATTTTGTGCTGTTCTGAAGTTATTAACAGTGTGCAAAGTATGTTAGATTTTAGAAAATATATATTTAAATAAATTATATAAATAAATTATATAAATATAATTTAAATATATTTATTATAAATATAATTTATTAGAAAATAAATATATTTAAAAATAAAATATAATTTTAAAATATTTTTCTCAGCAGATATCATTTTGAAAGTGTCACTAATATCTTATCCAGATAACCTAATGTGTACAGTAGCTACAAGGTAATAGATTTTATCCCTCCTCCCTGCCCAAAAAAGACGTAGGTTTTGCTTTAGATTTCTAAGACCAAGTTAAATATATGTGTAAATTAAGTGAGAGTACTGGTAGGTAATCTCCAAGACAATTAAAAAGTGAACATTATAAATTCATTGAGTAAATGAAGGCACTAGGAATGTGTGGTTAGGCTAGGGGGAAATCATCAGGATTGAGACTTTTGAAAACATCTAAATTGCCTAGTATGTATGGCAAAGGAAAGGGAGGTATTCTAAGCTTATTTCAAAATGTATTGACTAAAACAGTATGTTAATGTTATGGCAGATGATTTATGAATCAAGTATATCTTTATATTTTGTTCCATACTTTTATGATTTATACTCCTTGAAAGTTGTATAGGCTGACATAATTTATAATTTAATTTAACTGAGGTATTATATGGCTCATACCTAGCAAGGTTTGAAACTGCTAATTGGGATAATGGGAAATTACTTGTCTTCTCCCAAATGTCAATGAAGTAGGTCAAGATAATTAATATGCAAGCTGACTTTTCAGTCAAAGGAAAACAAGACAAGTCTCATCTGTGTACTTTTAGTATCATCCATTTCAGACTAAAATGAGTTCAGCCTGAGAAAATCACAGTATGACTCAGTGAAATAATTGAATTTCAAAATAAGACAAAAGGTAGTTCAACTACGAGAACACAGATTGAAGTCTGTTCTAAGGAAGGCTAAATTTACACTTCATAAGCAGGGCCAAATTCCACTTCCTTAAGGAAACTGAAAAACATCTAGGGCATAGATTTAGGTACATCTTGCTTCTTAGATTGCTCTGTAAGCTCGTAAGCACTATATCACATATATCATATTACATAAAGAAAGGTAAAATATAAATAAGAAAGAGGTTTGGTTGATGACATAATTCTTTACCCTTAAGGCATAAGACAGGCTATATTTTCATGTTTTATTCCATTACTTCTTTTACCCACTTGCCTGATGCTTCCTATTTTTAATTTCTTGGTAAATTGAGAAAAATGTTTGGAGCTAAACTTATTTCTTCTGCAATTCTGTACTTGATTAGTGCAAATTCACTTTAGTAGGTCAAACTGAATGTTTGCCTCAAGCAGGATAGTAGTAACATATCACTGCCGGACTTTGATTTTTACAAGCACAGGTTTGCCTGTTGACCTGTGTAGCAGCACAGTGAGTACTCTGTGTTGGAGGGCATGCATGTAAGTCTGAGGCTGATATAACAGCCACAGCTTTGTTCCTGTGCATAATTTTTGCTCTGCTGATATAACACCAAGCAGCTTGATTTGAATAAGCAGTGTGAGTACTTAGTACTAATGGCCAACCAGGGCAGCTATGAAGATGACATACCTTAACTAGACCTTAAAGATTCTTTTGAAAACACCAGTTTTTAAAGCTGATGCTTCCCAAATGAAATGTTCATCAAATTGCACACTCCTAAATATTTGAAATAGCAATGCTTTCAGAAAAGATATCATGAGAAAGGTGAACATATGTTCCATCGAATGGGAAGCACCTTCCAGGCAAGCATGAAATGTACTAATCTGTTGAGAACAGTTTGAAGTACACCGAGACATCAAGTGGTAAAGTTTATGGAAAAATACCCAGAAAGACATGGGGCCTAAAAGATAGTGCAAGGCCACATTTGGTGAAGCAGATCTGACTAAAATAGCATGGACTGTTTCAAAATTTTGAATTGTAAAGCCAAAATGTACAATGCCAAATTTACTGACACACTTACTAGGGCTTGTTATGCCTTATCACAACTAATTTACAAAGAGAGAGTCCACTGAAAAAGATGAAAAGTAATAAATAACTACCCACTTAACTTATTCGAAATGTGAAGGAAAAAAACACTGGCTTAGGAGTGTATCTATATGGCTAAAAACAAATCCAATTCACAGAAAAACAAAAAAGAGACTCCAGAAGAAAAAAATTGAAAGCCTTTGCTCTTTGGGCTACTGGAAACCTGAAGGAAGCGTCTAGCACAGGGCTGTGTTTTTCTTTCATGTCCTAGGACATGTTTGCTCCTTTCTAGTCCTCCCCTACACAATGACCAGAACGAACAGTGAAGTGCCTAGCTTATCTGAAACAAGACAGCATCAGTGACTCGACCTGTAGGAATGATGAAATGTTTTCTGAACGGAATTCTCTATTTCAGAGGGCTGTGGCTAATTTCAATGGTTTATTTTAAAATGGCTGAGATAAAGTGTTTTCTCCAGTATGTTTGTAAAATAATAAACAAGCCTCACAACTTAGTCATAGCAGCTGTGTAGTACCTGAATGATAGTCGAAATAAAGTTCCTAACTCATTTGAGTTAAATTTTAGAAAATGATGTATCAATTTTGGTAATCATTAGAATATTAAACATGTATTATCATGCTTTCCTGAACTCCTACAGAGGCCTAGCATGCTCCTAAATATTTCTTCTTTGAGAGTCTTCCATAATCTTTGATAGATGTGAATGTTGGCAGGGCTTGGCAGGTAATGGATGATAACTACTTTTCCTGCACCAACAGTATAGCTTTTATAACGTTTCTCATGTAGATTATGGCTAAAATATACTTCACAGGAAGATGATTCAGCATATGAATTTTATTATAAGCAATTCTTATATTTTATTGGTAGAAGATTTAATTCTCATTAAATAATGCAATGAAGATCCATACCCTAAAAGCAAATCCATTGTATTCTCTTGTCAATACTTTCCAAAGTGACTGTTATTTTAAATAAGCCAAGCTTTACATTGACATAGGGCTCCTGACCTACCTGTTGGTAGCCTGTGAGCTTTGTGTTGTTTTTCCAGTTGTGAGGAAGAATATACTAATATATCCTGTAAATAAAGACACTTGCAAATGGGCTGAAGGTTACATTCTGTTTGTATCCTTTAAAAAGAGAAGGCTAATGCCCTATGGATATCAAACCAGTAATTGTGGTTTCATCACCATTGGCTCAAGTTATCTACACTAAGTGGCCCAGACTACATTTTGAATTAAGAGATGCAAACAGTTTTATACTATTTCTTCTATACTGTTTTTTTTTTTTTGCATTTTACATTCAGGACTTATAGCCAAATATAGATTTTCTTTCTAACGGAAACAGCTGAGTTATAGCCTTTCCCTTAAACTAGCCTGGGTTTCTGGACTGATATCATATGAGTTATAAACGGATGCTTGGTATGACATGTTGAATAAAGAACTTGATAACTAGAAAGCATATTCTTACTGCTTATAAGACAGAGGGTTACTTAATTGGCATCTCTCTTAAGAGTTGATTCACATAAATTGAGTTTTGCAATCAACATATATACTAGGAAAATAGGTGGATGCTTTTGGCAGTTTGGTTTCCAGAAACAAGTTCAGCTATTTGGAGTTGATAGAAATGCTATGTGAAATCTCTCCTTGGAAAAAACGTCTTTCAGATTTTTCCTTTAAATCTTTTGACAGTGAAAAGGGAAGATATATTTGTATATGTGTAGCGGTGTGTGTGTGTGTGTGTATTCACTTATTCAATCAAGGCTCTGCATTTATAGTTTCTTAACCCAACTCAGGGGGCAACCACTATGGGCCAATGAGATGTTGCACTCAAGTAAGAAGAAAGTAGATAAGAGAAGAAAGAAAAAAACGAATACCATTAACCTTAAAAAGCAAATGGGTAGTTGGAGAAAAATTTATTTGCTCCAGATGTGGGTGTCCTAGGATATAAACTTCATTACTCATCCTTTTTTCCCCAAGTTACTGAAATTCTGAAAGTAGGACACCAAGGGAGACTTAAGTTACCATACAGCAAGACCACTATTTTAAGAAAAAAGGGAAACAAAATTGTATTTTCTTCAAATAAGAAGTTTGAAAAGGTGAGGACTTTGTGTACATAGGCTAAAAATCTCCAGAAACATACTTACTTTTTTCTCCTATGTTTTCCCCTGCTGCCTCCCCTTCCTCCTCCTCCTCCTCCTCCTCCTCCTCCTCTTCCTCCACCTCTGGGGGTTGCACGTCATCCTGTGGGTCACACGCACTGACTGGCGCATTCAGACAGCAGTGGTTGAACCCGCTATCTCGAGGCAGAGTAAAACTTCGAGGCTTGCCCCCATTTCCATTTAGCACTTGCATCCTCTCACTCTCAGCTAAGGGGTATGGCCCATAGTGATCCTGCAGGTGGCACTTCTGAGTCGGAAGGGTGGACTGCCTCCTGTGCTCCGGGGAGATGGCCGCGGAGTCAGAGAAGACAGAATCCTCCAGGGGCAGAGTCTGAAGATAGTGTAAGCCTGAACTGGTCAGTGGTGTCTCAATTAAATCCTGCCAGGAGCGGCGCTGACTGGCTGTCTTGCGAATGGGGGACACTGCACTGCTCCCAGTAACTTCCTGGCGAAACTCCTCATGGGAGGACTGAGACTGAGAGGTCTCCGTGGAGGAAAGCCGGCTGTGTTTTGCTTCCACATAAGGACTGGCGCAACTCATCTGTGGAAAGGAGCCTCTTATTAGTCTCTACCAAAATAACAGACCGCTTCTACTGTCAAGTAACACATTTGGTTTTCGTCAGGTAATATTTAAGTGGATGAACTTGTACGTAGTCAAGTTAATGACTAGGACAGTTTGCAGATGTCTCAAAGTTAGGCCCCAGCTTACATTTTAAGAGACAGAGACATGGATGTATTGAAATGCTGCTGTATCAGGCTCTCATGAAAATTCTAACATATTAATGCAAAATTTTACAATGAAAGTATGAGAAAATATGCTTACATAAGAAATATTCAGCAACTAAAAAAATTCCAAACTTTAAAAATCTCTACACACTTTGAAATCCTGAATAAGTATTGTCCCCAGATTCAAATTTTTGGATTTTATGTAGCTTGGGTGTGAGGACAAAGAGTCTTTTGGATCCGAGAACAAGCTGCCTATGAACAGACAGAACCCTTCCTCTTCTTCACAGGGGAATGTCTGCTCCTATGGGTGTCACAGTAAAGCTGTCTCATGGTCTTCTTAATTCTATGGCACTTTCTAGAAGGTTAAAAATGTAGTCAGGATGAGAACCCTGCTGGGGATTAGCATTAGCCTTGAGCATAGACGCTGTGGGGCATATAAACACAAAAGAAAAATGGAATAATTTTATCCCTAGAATTTAAAGTTTGGCAATATATGTTAGAGCACAAAGCACAACTCAGAAAGAGGACTGGTATCAAGTGGACACTGTAAAATACTTGCAGGTACCCCAAGTGCCTCAAGCCTTTAGCTTTGGGGGCTAACATACCAGTCCAGTCTCCTTTCTGACGGGGGAGCCTGATATGCTAAATGGGATCATCACAAATGGGGCTGAGGTGGCGGCCAGGACAATGAAGTGAAGGTGCATGCCCCTCCTCCTGGTAAAGGAGAAGTTACTTGGCATCTTCTGTGGGAATTACCTTCCTTCATGTTAATAATGATGTGACTAGTTTACTCCTCGAAATTCACAAGTTGCTATGTTTAAAGAGTTGTTCAGTGAAGCTGCAGTTTCCCTTTCTTCCTCTTTTACAAATATTTTTAAAGAATTATTCAGATCCTGATGTTTCAGAAAAAGAGTAAAAATATGAATTGCCCCCCTGGAGTAATACAGAGGTTGAAAATAGGTTAGCTGTTGTTGTCACCTAAATCCAGCTTCCATTTCTTTGTGGAAGACTCTGTCTCAAGACAGGCAAAATTGATTCTTATGGTAATGTGACTATGGAACATATTGTCTAAACTGGAACACTACTGAGACACTCTGAGTAACTCTGATGGGAAATGAGCATAAAGTGGGATAGTCTCAAGCAAACCAGAACAGCTGTTTACCCTATTAAAAGATCAAAGTACAGTCTACACACAGAGTAATTTACAGAGGTTTAAGAAGTCTGGAGCACCATATAAACACATACATTTAACCAGACTCCATGGTTGTCTAAAAAGATACATGCCAAAACATTCTCAATGCAGATGTAATATTAATTTTTATGAGTTGCTTCTAAAGGACACAGCAATGAACTTTATTAGGATGGAATGGTTAAGGTCAATTTATATATCTTTTTCTAAAAATACTTTTTTGTGGTTGATATCTCCATGAAGGCTACTCTGACACTACCAGTATATATTTTTTAATAAAACTGGACAGATATTTATTCTGCTTGGACTCTGTGGTGACTGTCTACTGATTAAATATTCTATGTATACTTAAAAAATTTTCCTTACTGATTTTAGACTCTTAATTCTCTTTTCCTCTAAGAAACCTGAGGTTTGACATGCAATCCACTACATAGGTTTTTTTTTTTTTTTTTTTTTTTAACACACAAAGGGATGCTTCAGGTAAAAGAATTTGGTGACATATTAAGTATATTCCTGTTGTTAACTTACTGAGGGAGGCCGTGGGTATGTATCATAAGGGGGTGGTGGGCTGTCTTGTTTTGGTGTTGATGGAGTATCTGCTTCTTCCTTGTCACTCTCACTCCAGTAATCTGAAAATTCACACATGGATACATCACATTTTATTGAATATTTTTAGCCATATTTTTAGGAATACACATTACCATTTAACAAACAAATTTAAATTTCACTTCTATACCATGCTCCCCAGCACTCCCCTAGCCCAGGCCCACCAACTTTTATTTTCAGTTGGGTTTTGAGGGGAAAGGAAGAGTACAATCACCTAATTCCAACCTCCTTTTAAAGCAAATGATTACATGCAGCTATAATTTTAGAGAATTAAGAAAAAGACACTGCATAAAGCCAAATCAGGTTTAGGGTGCTTTAGATTCCAGGTCAAATTATTCTGAAGCTTCAATTAATGAACAGTATCACATGATGCCTCTTAAAGGTATATCATTTTATCCTAAAGGTGAATACTCAAAGGAAAGCAATATATACATTGCTGTAGATCTCTACAGATATAAACAGCTTTAAAAATATTCTCTTCTCTGGCTTCAATTCACTGGTTATCTAAGAATCACTGTTTCCAGAGTCATGCTGACTTGAATCTCTATAACACCATACTCCCACCTCTCCTTGGAAATACATGGCAAACCCTGATTCTTGCCAAATGCAAAAGGGCAAATCTGTTGATGTGGGCTGCAAGTTCCAAACTTCCAGAACTACTTAAAAGGGTAGCAAATGGGGCCGGGCGCGGTGGCTCACGCCTGTAATCCTAGCACTCTGGGAGGCCGAGGTGGGCGGATCGTTTGAGCTCAGGAGTTCGAGACCAGCCTGAGCAAGAGCGAGACCCCATCTCTACTAAAAATAGAAAGAAATTATATAGACAGCTAAAAATATATATAGAAAAAATTAGCCGGGCATGGTGGCACATGCCTGTAGTCCCAGCTACTCGGGAGGCTGAGACAGGAGGATCCCTTGAGCTCAGGAGTTTGAGGTTGCTGTGAGCTAGGCTGACGCCACGGCACTCACTCTAGCCTGGGCAACAGAGTGAGACTCTGTCTCAAAAAAAAAAAAAAAAAAAAAAAAAAAAGGGTAGCAAATGGAAGCCACTAGACAATGTGACTTGGCAGGCCTCAGATAAGAGGGAGGGGGAAGAGTTCTGAGGGATACGTTACTAGAGTGAGTCAAATGCAGCAAAAGAGCCAATAATCAGAATCTATTCTACTAATATCTCAATTACCCTGTAACTGTTGGATTTATTCTTTATGTGATTTATAAGAAAAAAACCCTAGAAGTATTATCCATATCAATTTCAGATAAGAGAAAAAAAGATATTAAAACAAAAGGTTCCTTATTCTTATGAAAATTTAAATCAAAAAGAACCATCACAAGGCTTAACTAATATTCAGACGTAGGTGAAAAGTCACAGCACATGTATTTACAGGAACCCCTCTACAAAGGAATTCCCACTTCATAATATTTTTATATATTTTCCCTGCAGTGCTGATTAATATTAATAAGTACAGTTAACATTTATTGAGAAATGACTATATGCTGAATAGAAAGTAATAGAGCTGGGATTTGAACTAAGAAATTGCCTTACCTAAAGCTCTGAAGACTAAGTTGCAGGGACTCCTTTGTATATAACATAGCCGGAGAGTTTGTTGTGAAGTATACTGATGATCATTTTATTCCCTTAACTTCCTTTGCTACATACCTCCGGCTATTGTGAACAGAAACTCTTCAGCAATGGAGACTGGGAATAAATTGTCCATTATGTTCAGGCCTCAAAACATAAGCACTCTGAAAATTCTATTCCTACGTTAATTATTCCCTTTCAGTAAAAGATAAGCAAGGACTAGTTAATCTAAATTTGATATCTGTTTTTTTTTCCATTGACTCATGCCAGTGACAGTATACCAAGTCTTTCCTCAAATAAGAATGGACATAGCAAACCCTGAACCTAGCAAACAATGGTGGAACAAGCATGAACTATATATTCAGGCAGGTGTAGGTTCAATTCTCAGCTAGACAAGTGCACTTACCATCTCTGTGCTCTTGTGATGGTTACTTAACTTCTCTGAGTTTGTTCTGTCATCTGTAAAAGAGGCCTAATAATAACTGCCTTTCAGAGTTGTATGTGTGTGGGCACTAAATACACCAAATAAGGTAACATATTCAAATGCCTTGCACCTCAAAGCACTCAATCAATATTAGGACCCCTTATATTCTTGGATGCATTTGTAGTAGCTGCCAGGACAGTCTGACCTAGGTCACACAGGCAATAAATGCTTGGTGTTCATCTTCTCAGATATTAGTTTTTTCTTGTAGCAAGTCCTAGCAATGAAAAGTGAAATCTGGAGCCCTGGGGTCTTGGCTTGGTAGTTTCGTGAAAGCTTGAAATACTACTGGGAAGACACTGCTGGAGGTGAAGGGAATGACAACCCACCTGCCCAAGCAAAGATCACTCTGCCCTTATCCTTTCCACTATCTCCAGGAACTGTGGCACCTGTGCTTAGTTTCTCCTTGATGTTTGCACTGACACCCCCCCCACCCCCTTGTTTTTTTCTGGGACTACAGGCACGCACCACTGAGCCTGGCTAATTTTTCTATTTTTAGTAGAGGAAGGGTCTTGCTCTTGCTCAAGCTGGTCTTGAACTGCTGAGCTCAAGTGATCCTCCTGCCTTGGCCTCTCAGAGTGCTAGGATTATAGGCGTGAGCCACCGCGCCTGTCCTAGCTCATTTTTTTTTTTTTAATTTCAAAATGTTACAGGGGGTAAAAATATTTCTGGTTACATGTATCGATTTTGTTATGCTTGAGTATGGGTGATACCCATCACCCAAATAGTGTTCATTGTCCCAATAGGTAGGTTTTCACCCATACCCTCATCCCCTCTCCCCGGCTTGATTTCCACTGAGTTTTACTTCCTTCTGAGCATGGGTACTGATCAGTTAGTTCCATTTTAATAGAGAGTAAAAGTGGTGTTTTGTTTTCTTTAGATACTTCACTTAGGATAATGGTCTCCAGTTCCATCCAAATTGTTGCAAAAGGCCTTAATGCACCCTTCTTCATGGCTGAACAGTACTCCATAGTGTCCACATTTTGTTAATCCACTCACGAAGTGATGGCACTTGGATAGATTTTACATCTTTGCAATTGTGAATTGTCCTGTAATAAGCATTTTAGTGCAGGTGTTTTTTTGATAAAATGACTTCTTTTCCTTTGGGTAAATACCCAGTAGTGGGATTGCTAGATCGAATATTTCTTTTAGTACTTTTAGTTCTTTTAGGAATCTCCATACTGTTTTCCATAGAGGTTGTACTAATTTGCAGTTTCTCCAAAAGTATATAAGCGTTCTTTTCTCTCTGCATCCACGCCAGCATCTATTGTTTTTGGACTTTTTAATAAAAACCATTCTAACTGGGGTAAGGTGATATCTCATTGTGGTTTGCATTTCCCTGATAATTAATGATGTTGAACATTTTTTCATGTTTCTTGGCCATTAGTCTATCTTCTTTTGAAGAGTTTCTGTTCATGTCTTTTGGCCACTTTTTAATGGGGTTGTTTTTTCCTTGCTGATTTGCTTGAGTTCTTTGTAGATTCTGGTTATTAGCCCTTTATCAGATGTACAGCTTGTGAATATTTTCTGTCATACTGGAGGTTGTCTATTTGCTCTGTTGATTATTTCCTTAGCTGTGCAGTAGCCTTTTAATTTAATCAAGTACCATTTATTTACTTTTGTTGTTGCTGTGATTGTCATTGGGGTTTTCTTCATAAATTCTTTACCTATGCTGGTATCTAGAAGAGTTTCCCCAACATTTTCTTCTAGAATTCTTATGGTTTCATGCCTTACATTTAAGTTTTTATCCATCTTGAATTAATTTTTGTGGGAGGTGAGAGATATGGATCCTGTTTCAATCTTATGCATGTGGCTATCCAATTTTCCCAGCACCATTTATTGAATAGGGCTTCTTTTCCCCAGTGTATATTGTTGTTTGCTTTGTCAAAGATCAGTTAGCTGTACGTGAATGGTTTTATACCTGGGTTCTCTGTTCTGTTTCATTGGCCTATGCCTCTATTTTTGTGCCAGTACTATGCTGTTTTTGTTACCATAGCCTTGTAGTACAGTTTCAAGTCTGGTAATGTGATGCCTCCTGATTTGTTCTTTTTGCTCAAGATTGCTTTGTCTATTCAGGCTCTTTTCTGGTTCCACAGAGAGCACAGAATTATTTTTCTACATCTCCGAAATATGACATTAGTATTTTGATAGGAATTGCACTGAATCTGTACATGACTTTGGGTAGTATGGACATTTTAACAATGCTGACTCTACCGATCCATGAGTATGATACGTTTTTCCATTTGTTTGTGTTGTCTGAGATTTATTTCCTCAGTGTTTCATAGTTCTCTTTGTAGAGATCTTTTACCTCCTTGGTTAAGTATATTCCTGGGCATTTTATTTTATTTTATTTGTAGCTATAGTGTGAGGTGAATGTGACAACCAGTACACTACAGAAACCATTTCTTTGTAGCTATTGTGAATGGTATTGAGTCTTTGATTTGACTCTCAGCTTGACTGTTATTGGTATATAGGAATGCTACTGATTTGTGTACATTGATTTTGTAACCTGAGACTTTGCTGAATTTATATATCAATTTCAGGAAACTCCTGTTGGAATATTTGGGGTTTTCTAGATACAAGATCATATCATTAGTGAAGAGCAATATTTTGACCTCCTCTTTCCCGATTTGGATACCCTTTATTTCTTTCTCTTGCCTGAGTGCCTTGGCTAGGACCTACAGCACTATGTTGAATAGAAGTGGTGACAGTACACACCATTGTCTTGTTCCAGTTCTTAGTGGGAATGCTTTCAACTTTTCAACATTCAGTATAATGTTGGCTGTGGGTTTGTCATATATGGCTTTTATAATCTTAACACGTGTTCCTTCTATGCCTAATTTTTTGAGGGTTTTTATCATGAAAGGGTGCTAAATTTTGTTAAATGCTTTTTCTGTATCTACTGAGATGATCATATGGTCTTTGTTTTTGCTTCTGTTTATGTGGTGAATCACATTTTTGATTTCTGAATGTTGAACCATGCTTGCATTCCTGGGATGAAGCCCACTTGGTCATGATGGTTTATTTTTTTGATGTGCTATTGAATTCAGTTTGCTAGTATTTTATTGAAAATTTTTGCATGTATATTCATAAGGGATATTGGTCAGTTTTCCTTTTCTGTTGTGTCCTTTCCTGGCTTTGGTACCAAAGTGATACCGGCTTCATGGAATGAGTTGGGGAGGATGTTATGGAATAATTTCTTGATGTTATGAAATAATTTCTGCAGTATGGGTACCAGGTCTTTGTAGGTCTGGTAAAATTTGGCTTTGAATCCATCTGGTATGTTTTTTTTTTTTTTTTGTTGGAAGATTATTGTTACCACTTCAATCTCATTGCTTGTTACTGGTCTATTCAGTAGTTCTATTTCTTCCTGATTGAGTCTTGGGAGGTTGTGTGCTTCCAGGAATTTGTTCATTTCCTCTACATTTTTGAGTTTATGTGCATAGAGATTTTCATAGTATTCATAAAATGATATTTTGTATTTCTGTGGTATGAGTTGTAATATCTCCTTTTTCATTTCTGATTGAGCTTATTTGGGCCCTTTCTCTTCTATTCCTGTTTAATCTAGCAAGAGGTTGGTCAATTTTGTTTATCTTTTCAAAGAATCAACTTTTGGGTCATTGATCCTTTGTATTTTCTTTATTTTTGTTTTTCATTTTGTTTAGTTCTGCTCCGACCTTAGTTATTTCTTCTGCTGGATTTCGGTTTGGTTTGCTCTTCCTTTTCTAGTTACTTGAGATGTGTCATTATATTGTTAATTTGTGATCTTTCTGTCTTTTCCATGTAGGCATTTAAAGCTATGAATTTTCCCCTCAGTACTACTTTTGCTGAATCCCATATATTTTGGTAGCTTATGTCCCATTTGTCATTCAGTTTGAGGAATCTTTTGATTTCCATCTTAACTTCATTATTGAATGAATAATTGTTCAGCAATAGGTTCTTTAATTTCCATGACTTTGTATAGAATTGAGTGTTTCTGTTGGAGTTGATTTCTAGTTTTGTTCCACTGTGGTCTATGAAGATACATGGTATGATTTCTATTTTTTTTAATTTGTTGAGACATGTTTTGTGGTCTAAGATATGATTAATCTTGGAGAATATTCCATGAGCTGATGAGAAGAATGTATATTCAGTAGTTTTTGGGTAAAATGTTTTGTAAATGTTTGTAAGGCACATTTGTTCTAGAGTCCCACTTAAGCCCAGTGTTTCTTTACTTGTCTTCTGCTAGGCTGATCTGTCCAGTTCTGTCAGTGGGGTGTTGAAGTCCATGGCAATTATAATGCTGCGGTTTATCTCTTTGTTTAGGTCTAGTAGGGATTTTTGCTTTATAAATCTGGGTGCTCCTGTGTTAGGCGCATAAATATTTAGGATTGTTATGTCTTCTTGCTTAATTTCTCCCTTTACCATTATATAATGACCACCTTTGTCTTTCCTTACTACTGTTGATTTAGAGACAATTTAATCTGATATGAGAATGGTTACACATGCCTTCTTTTGGTTTCCATTTGCTTGGCATATTCTTTTCCATTCCTTCACCTTGAGTCTGTATGAGTCCTTGTGGGTTAGATGTGTTTCCTGGAGCCAGAAGATGCTTGGAGTGTATTTTTTCATCCATTCAGCCAGCCTGTGTCTCTTGAGTGGGGCATTCAGACTGTTCATGTTGATTGATAAACTGATACGTGGGATGCTGTTCTATTCATCTTGTTAGGTAGTACCTTATTGCTTTGTTTTACCTCTTGTGCTACTGTTTTATATGAGCTCTGAGCTGTAGCTTTTGGGTGCTTTTACACTGGTGGGTGTCCACTGTGTTGATCCATGTATAATGCAGTTCTGAGTATTTCCTGCAGGGCAGGTCTGATCTTGACAAATTTCCTCAGTGTTTGCTTGTCTGGAAAAGTCTTTATTTCTCCTTCATATATGCAACTTAGTTTTGTAGAATACAAAATTCTAGGCTGGCAGCTATTCTGTTTAAAAATATGGAAGATGGGGCCCCAATATCTTCTGGCTCATAAGGTCTCCATTTAGAAGTCTGCAGTTAGCCTGATGACTATGTGTCTTGGTGATTGCCTCTTTGCAATTAATTTCCCAGGTGTTCGTTGAGTTTCTTGTATCTGGATGTCTAAATCTCTAGCAAGACCAGGGAAGTTTACCTCAATTAGGCCCTCAAATAGGTTTTCAGCCCTTGTGCATTTTCTTCTTCACCCTCAGGGATGCCTATGATTCTTATATTTGGCCATTTTACATAATCTCATATTTCTTGTAGGCTTTGTTCATTCCTCTTAATTTTCTGTTCTTTAGTTTTGACTGAGTTAACTTAAAAGAGTTGTCTTCAAGCTCTGAGATTCTTTCTTCTGCCTGGTCTCATCTATTCTTAAAACTTTCCACTGTGTTTTGTATTTGCTTAAATGAATTTTTCATTTATAGAAGTTCTATTTGTTTTCTCTTAATATGTTGATCTGTTTAGTGAATTTTTCATTCATGTCTTGAATTGTTTTTCTGGTTTCTTTGAGTTGGTTTTCCATTTTCTCTTGGATTTCACTGAGCTTCCTTATAACCCATATGTGGAATTCTTTAACTGTCATTTCAATATTTTCATTTTGGTTGGTATCCATTGCTAGAGAGCTGGTGTTATCTTTTGGGGGTGTCCTTTTGCTCTTATTTTTCATACCTCTGGAGTTCTTTTTCTGATTCCCTCTCATCTGCAGTACTTGTCACTTCTCCTTTTTGGATTCTCTTTTGTTTATATGGGGCTTCCCTCCAACTCATAAGGGAGTATCTGTATTATACGTTGGATAAGAAACTTTGGCTTTGCCTGTGGGTGCTTTTATGAGGGGTCTAAGTTCTGGATAGATGCCTTGGTTATGGATATCCTTAGTATGGTGGTTTTCTCAGTTGCTAGTTGTTTGTAGGCTGCAGTAGTGGGGAACTATGTGTGTGGACAGATTCCCTGTCTCTCTTTGATGAGGGAGGATGGAAATCTTTGAGGTCCTTTCTCTTTCCCCAGCTCTGTGGTCTTAACAGTGTGAATTGTATTGGCATGCCTAGTATAATCTCTGAGACATTAGGTGGTGCTTGTGGGTAAGAATCAACCACACCCTGTGTGATTGAGTCAGCTAATGCTTTAAAGGGCTTTGCAAATTGACCTCCCTGTCAGTAGGTGGTGCTTGCTGGAAGGAACAAGGCATAGTGTTATTTTTGGGACCTGTGACTGGCTCTAGCCCCTTAGGAGAAGCACTCAAATGTCCCAGATGGTGGGTGGGGCCCTGGAACTTCCAGGTGAGTCCTTATTCACCACCATAGCAGAGGTGAGTGGGGGAGTGAGGCTGGGCAGGGCTGGGTTGGGTGAGCCTGCCCTCAGGCTCCACAAAAGCTGATAAGGTAGCTGTTGAGGGGAGTCAAAGTTCTGTTCCCAGCCTTCTGGGGAAAGTTGCCAGGGAGGGGCTGAGGTGGCCCCACGTAGCCAGAAAGTCTGCTTGTGGAGGAGGGTACCATCTGAGATCCACAATCTTATTGTTGAGAGTGGGTTTCACTCCTCTCTCCTCCCCTGTGCTGTGGTTTCTCTTTGGTGTCTGGTGGCAGGCAGGAGCTCAAACTAGCTGAGCTCCCCAGCAATGGTGCTGTGGGCTGAGAGCTTCCCTGTCCAAGATCCAGCCCTAGGCTGAGAGCTCAGCTTTCCTGTGGTGAAGGGGCGCTCTGTGAGTGTGCTGCGGCTGGGACCCCCCACTGAGCTCTCTTTTCAGTTCTGCTCACACAGGTTCCCTTGCCTCTGGAGATTAGTTCACAAATCTCTCCTCCATGCCCCCGAGCACCGAGCAACATGATCGAGTCCTGATGGTACAGGGTCTGGCCTGTGGGCCTGTCCCCGGGTCCCTGAAGATCAATCCCTGACCATGCCAGGGAGAAGTGTTCTGGTCCCAAGTTGTCTATGGGGGTGCTCAAGCAGATTTTATGTCCCTCCGCTTCAGGGTGTGCCCTGCTCTGATGGAGCAGCCAGGCAAGCAGCACCGAGGAGTGCTGGTGAGTAGGGAGATCACAGTCCAAGCACCCCTTAATCCTCTGCAGGTCTTTAAGAGGAAAGGTTTGAGCCCTCTCTCTGTTGAAGCCCCAACAGAGGGGAAGCAGCAGCTCCTGAGACTCCCGGCTCAAGCATCGCTTTTGGCAGCCATGGGTTGGGGAGGGGAAGGAGAGGAAAAGAGTCTGAGTGGAAGAAACCTAGCACTCTAGTTGTCTCTGTCCTTTGCCAGAAGGCAGTCCTCCCAGAATGTCCAGGCTCTGGGGTCATGCAGATCTCCCCAGACCTACTGGCTTCCTGTGGATCTCACAGTCTGGGTAGGAGTTGGGAAATATTTGCATGGGAACGAGCAAGACGAAAACTGAGGGGCTGAAGCTCCGTGAGGTGGACAAAGGTGCATGGTGGGTGGAGAAGCCATGTTGGCTCAGGTCTGTCATGATGGGAAGTGACCCAAGGGGGCTGGCAGCCTGGTGCTTTGTCCTCAAGAAGCTCCAAGTTCACTGACAGCAGCAGCTTTTGGGCTCATGAGGATAGAAAGGCTCTCCAGCAGCTTGGGAGCCTGCTGACTGCCAGAGATGTGAGGGAGAGAGAAACAAACCACTCCACCTATCCTTTTCACTAGACGCCAAGCCTGTCGGGGGTTGACTTCTGCCAACATCTTGTTCCTTCTTGTTCTACTCTGCAACTTCCTCCTGTGGAATCTCTGGTAGGTTCTGGCACTTTTGCCTTGGAATTACATCTGATCTATGATTGTTTGTTTGTTTTTTCTTTTTCATCTAAAACTTTTCCTTCTTTCTGAGACGATCTGGCAGCTAGTGTCTCTGGTCAGCCATCTTCCCCACCCCCTTGTACTGATACCTTGAGGACTCAAGGAGCCAATACCTCAAGTAGTCCTTATTAGCACACTGAGAAGGAGACGATTATCATTTTATCAAGGGCTCTATAGTTGTTATTACAAGTGACAGAGTTTGGAGATTCTCTCTCTACTTCCCCCACCCCCAGCTAAATTAGGAAGAATTTTAATCCTAGTATTTGATATAATTTTTAGTTTATTAAAAAGCACCATCAATCTAAAGTTTTCTTGGGTTGCCTAAGAAAAGGCTGAAATACCACTTAAAAATTAACTTTTTTTCTTACACTAAGCTATGTGTCTTTGAGACAGTAATGCCAGAGAAGAGACTACATAGAAAATTTGGTTCGGCTTTTTTCGGTTTGTGTGGAAAATCAGAGATACATTTTTGCTCAGAGGCTGAAACTAGTCTGGTTTTTATTCTAAGACCAAATTAATTTATTTTTCTTAGTTCTCTCTATAGTCCCAAAGAAATGGATATTTTTAATGTCTCTTGGGGAGGAGGGATAAAGTGAGGATGGTTAATGGGCACAAAAATACAGTTAGTTAGAATGAACAATATTTGATAGCACAACAAAGTGACTATAATCAGCAATGATATACAATTTTGTAAGTAACCATGAATAAACAGTACCATCACTAGGAGAGGAAAACTTCCACTTCACTTTCTCATGTTGACACAAAAGGATAATTTGGAAAAAATTGACGTTTTCATTTAGAACTATCAAAGAAATACAATATATTTCATTCATTTTTATGTGATTAAAGCTTCACAAAGACCTCATATATGACTGAAAATAATGTGTTATGAATGTCTGTTTTGAAGCTGGAAAAAACAATGATCAGTACACAATTAGCCAAATTGTTATCTTGGCTTAATTTACTGCAACCCTATTTTCTCTAAGTATAACAATGAAAGAGAATATTGAATATTGAAAGAGAACCCCACATCTTTTAGCCTTCTGCAATTAAAGACAACAATGCACTAGACTTTTGCTTAAGTCAATGAAAGAGTCACTTCTAAGCTGCACTGGGTATTTAAATAGAAACAGTGTTTGGCTGCTATTCCTTTGCATCTTGGTGAAATATTCTCAATCCTCAAAGAGCTATATTTTGTATGAAGCTTAACTTGAATATTGAGAATGGTACTCAGGAGATGTTAAATAACTCTACAGAAGTGTGGAGTGAACATGTGCATCTAATAGTTTTCGATATAGAATACCACGAGACCTAATCATGCAGAAGGTAGGAAGTCTAATATGTTCCCGACCCACATTAAAGTGCCTGAGGAATGTACACCTCGATGTAGAAATTGAAATTATTTCAGAGATTCTGATTGCATTGAATTGTAACTATTAGCTTCTGCCTATGATTTTCTAACACAGTCCAGTAGACATTAACATATATACTCACATGATAGACCAAGGCAGCATGAATCCACAGAATAAATACTTTTTTGGAACCTGCGTATGCATTATAACTTACCCATTCTTTCATCCGTAATGAAATTTGGTTATATAATACCATGTACAAGCGGAATTTACTAAAATCAAGACCAAGCTCAGCTTTAAAGTAATGCCAGTGATGAAATACAGAAGCCTGAAAATTTAAGCTTCCTTATTCATGCAAATTGACTTTTTTCAAAGATTCATTTTCCTATCAGTACATTGCCCACACTTCTAATTCTTGTATCTTAAAGAAATCTGAAAAAAATCTATAAGCACCTTAAAAGAACTGTTTTATGCCTTTTAAAGAGATGTGAAAAGGAAGACTTATTTTTTCTAGTACTCTTACCACAAATTTAGCCCTATGAATAACACTGAGGCAAGAAGGTGGGGAATAAACTTATAACTATTAAGAGATCTGTCTTAATAATAGGTCTGACACTTGGTAGTCTTTGTTGAGATTTGCCCAGGCACATTGATTTGATGGAGATGGCTTCCATATTATTTGCAGAATTATCCATGCTGCTCCCACTGGGGATGTTTTAGTTACTTCCTTGAGTCCCCACCCTTCACATCCTGCAAGAACCAGTTCAGAAAATAGAGCCAATATAATGCCTTTCCCTATTCTCCTCCTGGAAGGACTCTCTCTAGCCTCATTCCCATGAAAGTTGATTTGTACTTTATTACATTTCACTTTCTATACTGTATTAAGAGTATCTTATCTACCAGAATGCAATGTAATTGCAGGAAGGATGGGTGCCTAGTTCACCTTTACATAACTAGAGTGCTAACTGAGGGCCTTACACAGAAGCACTTAATATTGAATAAAATGGCTTCTCTCCCTCTCTACCACCAACTTTACATCAGGCTCACTGACCACTTTCTCCAGCAAGCATTTCCTCATTGACTTCATCTCCTTTGAAGGATTTTTAAAAAATTTCGTGTCCACTCCACAAATTTTTTTTTATCAGGTGCATACTGTGTGAAAATTAGTACTCATTTGCTTTTATGTTACTCTGGAATTTTTCTAAAGTAATTTCAAGTATGCATTTTTGAGGTCCTCAATAAGATGATATATTCCCACTGGCCAAAACCATGTTTTGCTATTTTTTTTGAGATCTTCCTGCCCTATCTCCTCACCATAAACCAATCCACCAATCCCTATTCCTTTACCCCATGGCCCAAATCAAGGGTTGAGAAGCCTCAGCCTGTCCACTCTGCTTATTTTTACGTGGCCTGTGGACCAAGAATGGTTTTTACATTTTAAATGGGCTAAAAACATGAAAAAATTATAGTCTGAAGTTTGAAAAATGATATAAAATTCAAATCTCAGTAGCCATGATCATTCATGTATAGTGCTTTCGTACTATAACAGCAGAGTTGCATGGCTGTGACAGAGAGTCTATGTCCTGCAAAAACCCAACATATTATTGGGCTCTTTAAAGTTTACTGATCTCTGCCAAACATTTGTTGATATGCTAGTTTGGGGATCTGGTTGTCTTCTTTAGACCTCTGTAACTTTAGTTTTTATACGTTTTTAAAAAGTTTTGGCTGAGATTTTACTCTAAGTCTAAGAGGAAACAAATTTTTAAAATCTCCACATCAACAAACTGTTAATGCCCACTGGAGACACAACTCCAGTTGTGTTTGTATGTGTGTTAATCTATGGAATTCTTTTAACTTGATATCTCAAATAATTTCAAAAAACTATGCTTCCAAGGGATGTACAATAACCATTCTTTGGGAAATGGGAAGTCACCTCAGAATGGTGACCACAGCTTTTGTTCTTAAGATTTTAATTGTACATCATGACATTGTGTTTTATAAATCTGAGGTCAATATCAAGGCAAATTTCATAAGATCACAGCGTTACATAGTAACAGAGCTGAAGAATATAACCCAATGAAAAAGAAAGGATCATTCATCTGATCTCTTTGCATAAAAGGCCACTTAAATGTCTATGGAACTGCCAAGGACCTGGACTTGGGTTAGTACATAGCACCTATTATAGGCTTTTTCATTTTTAAGATGTTGTTTTTCCCATAGACAATAGATGGAAGGAGAGGGAAACAAACAAGAGAGAACTCCACATCAGCTGCTGCAAAAATTTGAGAGTTCAGTCCCTATCTGCTACTACTACACCTTACCTATAAGATGCCATGGTCTAGAATTCAAAGTGCCCAGAAGAGAAAAAAACCACAAATTAAGGTATGCATTTTCTCTCAAGTGGCAGCAGTGCATCACTGTATAAGGCCAGAAACAAAAATTATAACATAATTGTGAAAAAATATATTCCTTTACCTTGTTCTTGCTTAATCCTCTCTCTTTCTGCATATCCTGCAGTCAGCATATTAATTCTGTTAAGCCACCTGAAAAAAAGAAATATTGAAATCAATAACATTGCAACTCAATTTCTCATACTTTACTTCCTAGAAATATGTATTTTAAGATGTCTAAGAATATATGGAATAATCCTACATATAAGATGTGCTCTTTGCTACTCTTAATACATGGAATCTTCAATGAGCTGTAATTTGCTGTAGTACAAATTGTTCCCACATTAAAGATGCCACTTCAATAGAAAGGCTTGGGCAAAGCTGTTAATTATCTCTAACATAAAGTGTTTTGAGATGATCAAAGCTGTATTAATTCTGTTTCTCCAAATGTAGAGGCACTCCAAGTATTCCTATTGTTCTGTTTCTTCAGAACAAATACTCCTAGAGATATTTAAACAATATCAAGGTTAATTTATCCTGATGAGGGAGAAAAGTTATGGATCTTGCCTGTCAAAATAATAGTTTAATTATGAAATAATTGTTTTGATTAAGCTCATTTAAGTTTAATGATCCAATAGGAAATGCATCTCAGGAGTACTTCAGAAACTTGTCTCTACAAGGATATTAGGTTTTCCAAAGACCCAATGAGCATATACAATTTTAACCTCTGTATAAATACTGAAAATGTATTTTCATGAATAGGAAGTTAATAATATATCGTAGTTTTTCTTTCCTCTTTCAATAGTGCTGCTATTGCCAACATAGGGACTATCTGAAGCAAAACATGGTTTCAGTCTCTTTTGTCCTACCAGGGCTCTCCCTGTGTTCATTACTCCAACTATTTGCACTGTATCAGATTATCAAATCATTAAATCTCTAAACAACATCACACTCTTCCATTGGTCAATTCTAAGCCATGATCCATATACTTTTCCCAAAACTTTCCCAAATCAGAAACTGAGAAAAAACTCACCTTTAAAACTAGCTTGGGTAAGTATAGTTAATGTTGTTAAATTGTGAAATAATCTGATCTAGATACATTTTTAAGAAAAACTTGTGTTTAAGACCTTTTTCTCCTAAAATCTTATTTCCCTTGTCAAGTGTAAGATGTCATTCTTTGAAGTGACTCATATATTTCATCATTTATGCCAAGTGGTATTAACTTGGCAGATACTCAGAATATCTTGAAAAGGGAGGAAAGTTGTGTCTTTAATAGACAAATCCCATCTATGGAAATTTAAGCATTAATTTTAGAATAAGTCACTTAAAGCTCAACTTTATTTGAGCAAAACCTACAATGTAATTATCACCTCAAGTGTATTTGGGAAGTGAAGAAGGGACTGGAGTAGGAATGGAATAAAGAAATGTAATAAAGATTATCAAGTGAATTTAGTAGCATGGTATATACATACACTGTCTAGAAAATTATAAACTATAATTCAAGAAGTCAACTTCTTGACAAATAACCTTTTAAAAATGACTCTAATCATTAGTAAAAGGTCAAAATTAAAATCTAATCTTCAGTTCATTTGTAGAGAGAAAGGGGCTGAATTTGTACTATAAGGCAAATCTTACCATTCCTGGGAAAAAGATTGACCTGGTACTTTTTGGGTAAAAATGATGATAATACCATTAAAGGAAAACTTATTATTGAATTTTAATACAGTGCCTAATATTTACTACTTTAAAAAATATCAATGAAATTTCATTTTGTGAGAAGTCTACAGTGAACATTCTAATGAGATGTCCAGAACTGGCACAGAATAATATGTTGAGAGAGAAATAGGAGTAAGAATTATGAGAAAAAATGTATAAATAATAATTACCAAATAGAAATTAGTGAGTCCTTACAATTACTAGGACATATTGTATGGACATGGTAAGGAATGTATAGGCCAAACAAATTCAGTAGTATAAGCCTTCAGAATACTTTAGAAATATGGTGTTTTGTTTTTTCCTCCACAGATTTCAGACAGACCAGAAAAAGATTATTTTTTAATGTTTCAATGCTCATTTCTGATAGAACAGATGGATGGTAGTGGGGTGCTCAAAAATGCTTTTGCAGTTTGCCTCATAATCAAACTTATAGCTGCTCAAAAACAGAAGGTGAGATTTTAATATATTCTGTGTGTGTGTGTGTGTGTATACACACACACACATATATATACACACATTTATTGGGGATGTATGTGTGTACTCAGATTTTATAGAAGAAAATTAAATTTGTGGATTACTTTTTAACTCCAATTACTAGGTCTCATCACCAATGGCATTATATTTTTAATTAGGAAAAGAAAAATATATTTCTCTGTACCATGGTGTATTTCCACGAAAAGCAGATATGATGTTTAAAATATTGTGTAATAATCAGATAAAGCATGTATTTACTATAATTACTTTTATAAATATATCATCTCTTCAAGTCCTAGGTACATGCTGTTAAGAGATTACATATAGAACAAACCAAAACCCAGATCATCTTGCTATTATGTAACAACCAGGTGACTGAACAAAAGCTGTAGGTGGGTGCTTCTCCCTGTCATTAATTTTCTGTGAATATTTTTAGCACTGACTTTTCCCCTCTTCTATTAACAAGTAATTTTAAAAAATCTGCCTATTGAAAGTAGACATTAGGAATAGGACTACTAAAAAAATAAAAATACAAAGCAAAACAATAAAAATCCATTATAATTAAATTTAAAAAACAATTCAGTATTTTGGAACAATTTAATTCTGAAAGTTGTAGTACACTATGGCAAGCGTTACATAAACAGCACTCTTAAATATATAATGTGAAGATGACATTTTTGATCAGGTTCATTTTTTTTCTTTGACCCACTGCTTAGAAAAAGCAACAAAATAAACCATATGGGTTTGGTTTAGCTTTTGTGATATATGGAACCAGATATATTCAGAGGAGTATTAGGGAAGAGCAGTAACATCAGCATCCTTTTGAAGCTCTTGCTAACATGGGGTGGGGAATAGAGGCCAAGAAGGGTTTTACAGTTTATAAAAATGCATTTTTAAACAGGCAATTTTTAAGCTTAAAAAGACCTCAATTAGCATGTATCAAGAATGATTAAATTGAGTTAATTCTTAGAGGTGACTGGGTTCTAGTGCATCCATTTTGTAAGATAGGATATGCTCATGCATGCCACTTATTTTCAGTTTGGTCATGATGTAAACCCTTTGTGTTTATCTCGAAGGTATTTAGCTTAACGTGATAAAATGGATAGTAACTAGAACAGAATTATAAAATAATTAAAACACAGAATACAGGACCACACCTCTCCCCCTCCACGTGCACATGAATAAACATTTTCATTTTGAGAACAAGGAGAAAAAGCGCTCCAAATTCTGATTGCCTAGTGTGAAATTTCAAGAATGTAAGTTATATAACTCAGGAGAAAATTATGAAAACTATACGAGAGTTTCAGTTCCTTTATTAATAAAAGATTTAATCAAATGTTCTCAACACTTTCTTTGCCATTTCCTTGTATTTATATCCTTGCTTTAGAAAAATCACACTTGTACTCTCAAGTTTCAAAGAACAAAATTACTTGTGGAAGCACATTAAGCATTCACTTAATATGTTCAAGCACATTTATGCAGCTACACAATTTTATGCTTAAAAATACCTGGATACAATTTTTTTAGAGACAAAGAAAGGTAAATGGGATAAGAACCTAAAGTACCTGAAAAATATATATATTGATAGCAAACACTTATGTAGCACTTGTAATTTAGCAGGCACTGTTCTAGACCCTTTGTGTGTGCTTATTTACTCCTTACAAAAGTCCTACTGATATGGATGGTTATTATTCTTACTTTATTAAAGGGTCAATAACCCAGCATAGAGAGGTTAAGTTTCTTGTCCGTCTCATAACTAGTAAGTGGTAGAGCTGGGATTGGGATGGTTATAATCCTCACCCCTCTATTTTTATTGTACAGATGGACAATAATAGGAATGAAGAGGTCAAGTTCTTTGTCCAAGGTCACAATGCTAGTAAGTGGTAGAGCTATTAGACAGTCTGGTTCCAAAGTCCATGCTCCTGACCACTGTGCTATTGCTGTCTCTCCCTAATTGTAGGCAGGCTGTATGTGCAATATGCACAGGCTGTTTAAGTTACAGAAAGGAGAAAATTTTGAATCTTAAACCCAGTTTCTACAATTCTAGAAAAGGAATGGGGGAAAGGAAAAAAAAAAAGCAAGCATAAAACTCATAATAGCTAAAGTAGAAACACAAAGCAGAATGTGGTAGATGATGGGAAAAAAAATAGATACATAGGTTTTCCCTGAGCCACCACAGAGTTATCAGCTGGTTACACGGTCCTGTCACGTGATAGATGAAAGGTGACAGAAAGAAATACTAACTTTGCTTAGGCTTGAATTATTGAGATAGATATTCTGTCAAAAATTAGCACTAGAAAAAGTCAGTTTTTCTGGACATCTTTTTTTCTCCATCTGAGAATAAATTTTAAGACATATTCTTGAAATAAACTTAAAAAAATCCTTTTGTGGTAGATTTTTTTGGGCCTGTATATGGATTTGGTAAACTTGAAAAATAGTTAAGTTTATTGTGACTTTTAAAATGCTGTTCTTTGAAACTAGGTATCCCTGCATAGAGCCATAGCTGGGTCCATTTTATTTTTAAACTGATCGATTTTCTTAGCATTACTATAGAAAACTTAGAATTCTAGGCCTAACTGATCTCTGCATGCTTTGGAATTTAAATAATACTGTACCTGTTCATATCATCAAGATGTTCAGCAGCAAAATAAAAGCTTTTGATTTTAGGATGACAGGCTTTGAATGCACTGCAAAAGGAAACAAAGTACATTTACTTTATTACAAATTGGGAAATAAGTTCAAATCAAATAATTTTTATAAGTAAAATTGCCTCAATATCTAACCTGAGTTCATATATATAATGCTTCTACCATGATGACAGAAATCAGTAAAACTTCAATTTTCTGGCTATAAAACTGCTCTCCTATTACCTCAATTTGAAAGCATTAGATGAGAAAACTATAATTTAAAAGCCGGATTTGAAAAAAAAAAAAAGAAAAAGAAAAACCCTTTTCCTTCTCTCCCTCTCCCCAAATAAAATCAACTTACTATTTCTTGCGGCATTCACTGGCTCGATCAATTTTGAATTCAGGCAGACTGATGAATCCTTCTGCTTTTTCATCCTAAAGAGGCAACACTCTTGTTTAGGCTATTATATACAAAGGTTTGAAGCTTAAGGATACTGTATAAGCATGCCTTATATACCCATACTAATAAATCTGTTCATTTAATTCCTCAAATTTGAAATTTTAGAGATAATAATTCCACTCTTACCTGTTGTAGTCCATAAAATGAAAGTATATCTTGAACACTTAGAATACTAGTAATGAAAATATGTACAGAACTTTTAAAAAAAGTCCTTTTTATATTAAAATGAGGATAGAAAATTCTTTAATTCTCAAAGTAAAATATATTTGATAAGTTATTTTCTGGTCAGAATGTATATACACTTTTATAACATAAAATAACTAGTCCACATGTGCAATTCATAATTTTTTCTTATTTTTAATGTTCAGATGAAAAATATAAGGACGTCTATGGATTCAACTTCCCTACACCAAATCTCTTATCAAAGCTGAATTAATTTTTTTCTAATTGTATCACAATTATTTTGTGTATTCAAGAGTTTACAAATTAAACAGGTCAACTTGACTTTCAAATATCTGGTTGGGGTACATGCTATATAAAGGTCATTTTTCACCTGGAAAACTGAATAAAATCCTCCTCTCTCTAATGCTGGATAGAAAAATAAGATAAGAGAATTATCTAAAATCTTACTTTAGATATAAGTCATCCCAACTGAGCTAAGACTATCTTTGGCTAAACCCTTTAATGGTTGTGCTCCTTTCTCCTGCTTATGACCAAGCTCCTCATAGTTTTACTATCTCAAACTTTTATTTGATCTGTGCTATACCAGTCCATAGCTCCTCGTATATTAAAATCAAGTGAGATCACATCCTCATTCACTACCTCAAAGAAAAGAAAAAGATTCTCAATTCTTTTTGAATGTGTGTGCATATGATTTATTTCAATGCTAAACTTCTATACAAAACTTAAAAATTTGATGCTACTAATAGTGATTGAAATGTGTGTTATAAAAAGGAGCAGTATTACATTTTTCCAATATTTGAATATTTTTTTATCCTAATCTTGGAGTAAAGACAATATTTTCAAATCCTTATCTCAACTTTAATTTCTATGTTATGTTACTTTTGATTCCTTAACTAAACAATTTTAAATATTTTGGAGGTAGTTATTATCACCCCATAATGAAGTCATGAGGAATTTTTACATTTCTCCTAAAAAAAATCACACTAAGGCATTTCTTACAATATATACTATAGAATTATTCACTCGTCTCTCACAAGGCTAACACAGCAACAACAACTTGCTGATTGAAACTTAGTTCAATAAAAATAGGTCACAGTTTTTCATCAATTAAACTTTGAAAGATACCATATAATCTAGTATATAGCAGAAAAATCTACAGGTGACCTTACAATAAAGAGAAACATGGAGATACTATATCTTGACAATACATGATCGGCGTATAAAAAGTATTTAACATATTATCTGTTAAATGAAACATAGATAAAATTATGATATGTTTACTATATTTAAAATAAAACACACTTAGTGAAATAGAGGATATTTTAGGTAATTGTGTGATTGCCACAAAAATGTCAAAAGTAGAGAAAGCAACCAAATCTTTTTATAAAGGCAATATAGACGTTTGTTAAGTAGCAAAATATTAATTTAAGATTTTATGCATAAGAGGTTCATTTGAAAAATATTACTAACAGTGTATATTTATTGAGCACAGTATGTGCCAGGCATTGATTCATTTCATTCATATGATAGTCCAGCAAGATAAGCATTATTATTACTCCCATTTTGCAGATGAAGAAACTGAGCCATAGTAACTCAGGTGGTGTGATTCCTAAGTCTACTGTTTTAAACATAACATAACATAAAATAATATAACATAACATAACAGCCTGTCTAGGGAACATAAAGTTCTCTAGATACCATGTGTTACGATCATACACATAGTAATGTTGTTAAATTATATTTCAACAATTAATCTTCAAATGGAAATTGATGAATGTCTTAACATAATAGTATTTGTATAAGACTATTCAGGCAGCACACTCCATTAAACCATGTATATTTTTTGATAAAATAAGGTCACAGTAGAAATCATTGTTAAAAAATCTAACAAAGTGAACTATTCTAGTTCATTTTTTAAGAAAAACTGAAATAACTTCAGGTGATATTAATTTACTTAAATTGCTAAAGAGCTTCTCCTCCCTCAGAAAAGAACCAAGCAGAAAAATGTAAAACTTTGAACAAAAGAAACGTTTTAAATCCATATCAAATTTCCATGTATAATCCTTTTAGTTAAGCTATTGCTTGAAATAACTTGGTATTTTCAGTTAGATATATAGAATTTTACTATACTTTGTGCTTCAGACATGTTGCTACATGAGAATAATTGAGACTATCTTTCTAGAACCTCAAAATGCAATTATTTTAAGATGATGGATTGAAAAATAACTAGCAGAAGTCTCTTGAATTGTCCTAAGGTAATTATATGATTTTAAAATATAAGTCTCAAAACAGTGATTCCTTTGATTAAAGACAGAGTGGATAAGAAAACAAAACATGCTTTCTCTTACCTCCTCATTAATATACCAGTATAGGGATGCATCCTTTAGGACAAACCAGTATTTCTTCCATTTCTGTGAAAAATAACTCTTTGCATCTTTCTTTTTCCAAAGCCAGCCCTCACAGTCACCACGGCCAAGATCTTTGCACGAAATTCGTCTTTTGCTCTTGCCTGCTATAGGACCTAAAGATAACAGCGGGTAGAAATGCTCTTTCAATTTTGTAAAAAGTATGAAGGTAGAGGATTAATCTGATCCCCAAAGTAAGTCTGGGTACTTAACAACTTTAAAAATTCTTATTTTCACATAGTATTAGAATAGAAAAACATGAAAATATTTAATATTTACCCCCCACATAAATGACACACAATTTAATCTGAAATGTGTAATCCCAGTCTCAAAATTTTTTGAGACCACTGGTGTAAAAGGTACCTTGTATTATAACTGAACTGAGAAGTAGATGGTCTTGGCAACTCTTGCACTAGGGGGTTGTGCTCTTCCAAACCACACGGGGCTCCGGGAAGAGGGGATGAGTGAAGTGTGCTGGTGATTATGAAAGTGCAAAATAAGCAGGTAAAGATTTCATTTCCTTTTCTTACCTTTGCTTTTCTTCTTTGATTTGTGCTGCAGAGAGGACTGCTGAAATGTCTGAAATCAAAGATAGGAAAGAATGTTATCTGATACTCAGAGTGCGATCTGGAGCACCAGCATGCTACACAGACCTTTCAAGAGCTCAATGATGACTCTAAACCTGCATCAGAGAAAGTATTTTCTTTTTCCAAAGCCTCAAACCAAATTCATATATATTTTGTCACTTAACTTTCTAATCTCCTGAGAAACAGGAGAGGATATTATATTTACCCTTATTTTGTAGGTAGAGAAACCAGGGCACAAAGCACTTGTAAAACTAAGGGCTTTTACACACACACACACACACACACACACACACCCCTTTGTACCTTTCTTAGGTGTTTATTGTGCTTTCTTAGACAATATCTCATTTGATTCTCACAAAATCCTATGAAGTAGACAAGCAAATATGACCATCTCTTGTTCCCTTGAAGTTTGTTCTATTACATTAGCAATGATCCTCTACTGATCTCCTACTCCTTAAATATTTCAGCACTCGGATCAATATTTTCTTCTCATGTCTACTTCTGTCACTATTATTGGTGACTAATACAGATGATGTCAACACCTTAGCTCCCCAGTCTCTCATCTCCAGTGATCTTTATTTTCCCACTCCTCAGCTACTCACCTCCATGACTATATGTTTGATATCTTATGGATACTCTAGCCACTGTCTCTAAGTTGTATGATTTACATAGTCCAATACCCTCATGCCACCAATCTTTAAAAAATCTTCATTGAGGCATCCAATTCATTGACCTTACTGCCCTCTTGTGCCTGTATCTCTCCTTCTACTTGGTTTCCATGGGACGTCATTATAATCATTCCCTTGAACCATGTTCCCTGTACCATACCTGCCTGGCTAAACATCCATCCCAGTTAAACCCACCTGTCTGTTTACTTCATGATAAGTATCTGAACAGCTTAACATGTCTAGAGAAAAACCCACAACTATAATTGACTTATCTAGCTTTAAATTAATGACTACAAATCACTGGCTCCAGTCAAATAGCCTACTAAGCTAGGCTGTTCACTGGTGTAATAAGATTATGTTCGCATGATTAGCTAGCTAACACAGATGAGAGATAGCATGTATGTTTTTAATTCACAGATATTCCTTCAAAATAAATTTTAGGTAACAGATTCTTCTTTTTCTTTATAAAGATATGTAGGTAAGGGGAAACCAGATTTTTTTTACATAAAATCTGATGGTCTTTCAAAATACCAAATTCATATTTTGTGACACTATTATCTTTGTTCATTAAATAACATTCTACTTATATAATATTTTTTTGTTCTATATGTGATTTACATAAGTCTAATGAATATAATATTATGAATGGGTACCAGTCCTAAAGATAAAGGTCAGATAATTGGCTGACATATAGTATATCTTAGAAATAATCACCCAAGTGTCAAAGCAACATACATATGTATGTATGTATGTGGTGTGTCTGTAGACATATATATGGATATATATTATATGTATACATATATACACACACATCAAACTTTGCAGCATCCATAGTTATAGGAATTCACAAATTTTGAGAGAAAGCATAAAAGATAAAACCCATTATGCTGGGTTGAATTTCTTGAGTGCACTTTGCTTCAAAATAATAACTCAAATAATAACTCAGGCTAGTGTGCTTAAGTATAGTTAATTTACATATAGTTATTTTCCCTAAATTGTTTCGCTGTAAAATTACTGATTGTTTTTTTCCTTTTGTGCTTCCACAAGTAATCATTATAGTTTTACAGCTCATTATTTTGAAAAATGACAAACATGGAGGTGGTTTGTTTTTTAGAAAGCTACATGGATAACAGGCAGCTTGAAAGAATTGGGTATATAATGTACCTCCTATGCTTTTTGCATGCTATCCTTAGAACCCGAAGGTCTACTTGAGTGTACACAAAAACACGTTTTACGCTCTCCAGGTTTTCTTTTTAACAATATTATTTTTTCTTTCCCTATAAATATATTTTCATAAAGATCATGATTACAGAGTATAATCAGTGCATATAATGTTGAATTCTGAGAACTCCTAGGCACTCAACATAGATTTATTCATCATTCAAAGAAGCAAAGCCTTAGATGTCTTTTGTAGATATTATAAATATTAAAACAGAGTTCTCTTAAGAGAGATTTCATTATTTTTCCAGGTGACTTGGTATTTTCTAAAATGAAAAATTTAATTGACATATATGCTTTTGAAGGTAGTGAGAAAACCCATTAAAACTCTACAGTTAAGTCTCTGTGCAGAAAAGAGTTAATATAGCAGGCTTGAGGCTGCTATCTCAGAAGGGCCTACTTACAGTGTTGGTCCTTGGTTGGCATTTGGGAACTTGGCTGGAAAACAGTTCCCTATAAGGATATGAAGCTTCCCTAAATGAGACTGTTTTGCCTACCTGGGGCACTGAATATCTGATTTCCTTCTGGGAATCTGGAATTTTGGTAGTTGCTAGGCAGAGGATGCCTATGTGACCAATTCAATAAAATCCTCAGATGCTAAGTCTCTAATGGGCTTCCCTGGGCTGAAACACTGCACATGTGTGACTGTATTTTTGCTGCTGTGGGGAGAGTATGCTCTGTGTGACCTATAATGGGAGAGAGCGAGCACAAGAAGCCTACATACAGATTTCTCTAGACACCACAGGTGTCTTTTTTCTTTACTGATCTGGTTATATATCCTTGCTGTGTCACAGTAATAAATCTCAGCTGTAAGTTCATCTATATGTTGAGTCCTATGAGTTCTTCTAGCAAATCACTGAACATGTGGGTGGTCTTGGGGACCTCTGAAACAGCCTCATATTCAAAAAGATCCCTTACAAACTTATATTAGAAACTGTTCATTATTCATACATATAAATAAGCTCCTGACAGTGAAAGTTTCCTCATGTCATCAGCAACAGTGTTATTAAGCATCCTTGAGGTGCAAATTTGTGACCCTGTATAGTCTTTTCTAATAGCACTGATGGAATTATTCTCAGTGACAGAAATTTAATTGGTACCATTTTTTCAGTTTTAAGGCTATTATGCAAAATTTAATAAGGGCAAGACATTAAGGACAGACATATGACTATAATGGATAACACAGGTGATCATATGGTGCTACGACAACTAAAAAAAAAAAAAAAAAAAAAAGAGGCCTGGAATCTTTGCATTGTATCTTACGTATCTTATGTATCCTCAATGTATCTTATCAGGGTAAATTCATAATATATCTTATTTCTATGTTTCATATTAGCTTTCGATCACCCTTCTTCCAGGTTTATGCTCAAGTATATCCTTTAGAAGTTCTTTCGCTACAGTCTGTGAGTGGCAAACTATTCTAGTTTTTTTTTTTTTTTGAAAATCCTGCACTCTTAAATACAGCTTGGCTGGACATAGAATTCTGAGTTGAAAATGATTGTCCCTCAACAATTTGAATACATTATTTTCTTTTGGCATCTCTTTTTTCTCTTAAAACATCTAGAGCTACTCTATCATTTGTTTGTTGTAATCTGCCTTTAGTCTCTCTGTAATTTTTAAAACATTTTTCTCTATATCCCTAATACTCTGCAGTTTCACTATAATGTGTCTAGATTATAACTTATCTTACTTAATCTTATTTGGCATTCTTTGTGTTGCACTGAAGTGTTATTCAATTCTGAAAATTCTTAGGCATTATCTCTTCAAATGGTCTTCTTTACTAGACCCTCTTTTTTTCCCTCTAGATATATGTTGGTGCCTCTCAATTTATCTTCCATGTGTCTTTCATATTTTTTATTCTTTCATATTTCTGCAATGCTCTTTAGGTTAATTCATTCTGTTGTCTTCCAATTTCCTAATTCTCCAATTGTATATAAAATTTATCTTATCTATAGAGTGCTTATTTGTCTGGCTCTATTTTATATTTTCATGATATATCCCTTGTCCTTGATCTTCCTGTTTTTATTTCAAAATTTATTTTAAGGACTTTTGTGAAGTTTTCATAATTTGCATTAATGAGGAAAGAATCACTTGATTGTTTAGTTCACTGCCTTTTTAAAAAGTATTAATTTTCTTTAGATGCTTTGGAATCTTAGCTTGAGTGTTAGGTTCTTCCTGAAAGAAAGCTTCTTTTTGTACTCATCCCTCCCCATCTAAAAGTTATGCTGTCTTTTGCCTCCATTTCTTGGGTGCTTTCAAACACCAAGCAGGCCTTTTAGTGGTGGAATAAGTTGCTGTCCTATCCAAGCAGTCCAGGTAGGAAGAAGCTTGGCCCATGGGTCTGAGTATACATCTGTCTTTATTCCCTGTTGACACTCAGGAATTCAGTTTTATACAAGTCTTAGCTCTGGTCAGTGGTTGAATCTTTATTTGACCTCTTTACTCATCCAAGCGGAAGTTCTGCTTTCCTTCCCAGTTGGTTTCACTCAGCTGAGGTCCATTTGTTCTCTGACACTCATTACAAAAGGCCCCCAGCCATATCCACCTCTTTCTGGACTCACAGCCCAACAGATATGTGGCTTCAGTTCTCAATTGTCACTGAGCATTTTTGTTCTTTCTTCTGGTCCCTGGAGATTAGATCTCATTTTTTACTATGAGCATCATTTTTCAAATTGCTATGTGTTTGGGATAGGGTGACTGTGAGGGTGTGTGAGCTTATAATGCTTATGGACCACCAAAAATTGATTCCTTTTGTAAGCATTTTAAAGGTCAATTCTCTTAAAAACTGTATCTTCAACTTATTTCCTAAACCATCATTTATTTTTTTTTTTTTTATTTTTTTTTTGAGACAGAGTCTCACTCTGTTGCCCAGGCTAGAGTGAGTGCCGTGGCGTCAACCTAGCTCACAGCAACCTCAAACTGCTGAGCTCAAGCGATCCTCCTGTCTCAGCCTCCCGAGTAGCTGGGACTACAGGCATGCACCACCATGCCCGGCTAATTTTTTTTTTTCTATATATATTTTTAGCTGTCCATATAATTTCTTTCTATTTTTAGTAGAGATGGGGTCTCGCTCTTGCTCAGGCTGGTCTCGAACTCCTGAGCTCAAACGATCCGCCCACCTCGGCCTCCCAGAGTGCTAGGATTACAGGCGTGAGCCACCGCGCCCGGCCCTAAACCATCATTTATTAAAATCTTTCCAATGCCTTCACTAGCACTTTCTGAAAGTTCTTTGAATTTTCTAAGAATGCTCTACAAACTCTAATACATTTACTTATGAATTCATATCACTAGCAAGGACTTCATGACTGAGCTAAAGGCTGCCTAACTCAACAGATTTAACATGTACAAACCTTAGCTCATGATGTCTACCATTTGCCAACCAAATCCCCTTGTCTCCTAGTGTTCTATACCTTAGTAGAAGGTAATTCCATTATTTCATCCTAGTGGCTCACGTACAAAATCTTAGAGTCAACTTTAACTCTTTTCTTTCTTACACCCCATAGCCAATCCATCAGCAAGTTTTATCAGCTCTGTCTTCAAAATGTATTTACAATATGACTTTTTCACTACCTCTATTACTACCACCCTGGTCTAAGCCACCATTATCTCTCACCTGGATTACTGATACCTTCTCACTATTCTGCCTATTTCTGCTCTTATCCCCTCCAATTTTAATCAAGAGCCAGAGTGATCCTGTTAAAATATGATTTGAATCATGTCATTCCTATATGCAAAACTCACCCATAGTTTCTCATCTCACTCTGAGTAAATATCATATCCTTTCAATGTCCTTGAAGGCCCTACATGATCTGTTCCCATTACCTTTGGCTACTGCTCTGTCTGTCCCTTGCTACTTTTGGTCTGGCTACACTTACTGTTCCCAGATTATGCCAAATATAGTCCTATCTCAGGGACTTACCCTAGTTGTTTCTTCTGTCTGGAATGTTCTTTAGCTAGATAGTGTTGTGGCTCATTCCCTTACCTCCTTCTGGTCATTATTCAAATGCTTCCTTTTTAGTAAATTCTTCCCAGGCTTCCCTATCTATAATTGTTATCCCTATTGTCCTCAACACTTCTGGTTTGCCTTCTCTGCTTTTCTTCTCTCCTTAATATTTATCATTATATAAAGAACTTATATTCCTTATTTATTACCTGGACTTCCCTCCAAATATAAACCCCATTAAAGAAGGACAATTCTGTTTTATGTATTGCTTTGTCCCCTGCCTAGAACAGGGGCTAGCCCAGAGTAGGTGCTAAATAAATATTGGTTGAGTGAATGAATGTTGAACAAACCATTGGCAAAGAGCACAGGATATAATCTTAATTAGCTAATTATTTTAACCTGAAGAAGTTCACTAATCTCTGTATATTACTGAAAGTTCCGTTCTTTAATAGGCCATTCCTCTCGGTAGATAAAATTTCCTTTTTATCCAATCTCCTTTAGCATTACTTGCACTGATATTGTCTTAGTGAATTTAACAGTTTAAATATAAATTCAAGATGTGGCTGGCAAAAGTACATTAAATCTGTGTCAAAAGATATTTATGCAAATAATTATATGATGAATTATGAATGGATATGTTGAAATCATAATTCTATCCATAAAAATAGAATGTGCTAAAATAAAAGGCCATTATGAAAGTATTGTTGATCCTCTTAGCCATGGTGATGCATGCAATAGTATTCTGTTTGGCTATAAAAGATCTCTTTTTCAGACACTTGTCTGAAAAGACCATTTGTCTTTCATTTTGTCCACAGATGTTCTGTTCAAACTTCATTCCCCCCTCTTTTGAATGGGGAAGTGTGGGGGGAGGGTAATTTGGGTCATTCTTATTCTGAAATTTTCAGAAGCACTTATTTTAATTGTGGAAAAAAATGACAGTTTCTGTGTTACATTTTGAAAACTCAGCTACTATTAAATTCTTCTCAAGTTGTAAATTGCCACACTTATGGAAAAAAATTGTAATCAAAATACTCTCTTGTTGCAGTATAGCAACTTCCTCTTACTGTAATTTTCTGCAAAGTTCCAAGATTTCTTCAGTGACTAGTCAAATCAATAGCTTATTTCTTATACATAAGAAAAGAAGATGCTTAGTAATTTGAAACACTTGGGATAAATGATAGCTGCTTCTATATATTTAATTTTTTAATAAACAATTTTAAATATTTCACAAAGAAAAATGTTTTCTCTTACTTTCTAATTATTGTATGTAGGTAGAAAAAAGAGTAAATATGAACAAGTGGGGTAAGAGGTTAATGGAACTAAATATTAAGTCAAAGAATCTTCAATTCACAAGAAATAACAGCATATAACTTAAGTCTGCTGTTGGTGGTGGTGGCCTTGTCCATTCTTATGCATCAAAGAAAATCTTGGAGCCAAGTGGGGTGAGGGATGTGGCACTGCACACACACTAGGTCTTTCCGTACAGGGGGATGAGGTAGCTCTGGATTCTGTCAGTACAGTTAACCTGAATTTTTTATTGACTGAAAATGGCTCTGTATTCACTCAAAAACAGACTAATGAATTAGCAGTCAAATAAGAACAAAAAGGGAGTAACTGGGAGGAATCTAAAGAAGGTCAAACTACTTAGGTTGGGCAGAGTCAGTATTTCATCAAAAGAATGTCATGCAGCATCCCATTATGTGAGTCCTCCTTTTCCTATACAGTGGTAAGGTAGGAAGAAGGGGAGGGATTAGTTGGTGAATATTTGGGAAGGCTAACAAGAATCATCACCCTTAAGAAATAAGAACTGTTATTCTTAGATCATCATAATCACTTGTCAAGAGCTTATTATGTGGCAGACACACTGTTAGGCACTTTAGTGTGTTATCAATTTTAATCCTAACAATAAGACCCCATTTTAAGGAAGAGGAAACTGAGACATAGAATGCATAAACTTGCTCATGATTACACAGGTGGGTGTAGTGTCAAAATTCAAACTCAGGCCTGTCAACTCCAAAGCCTGTGCTCCTAACTACTAGGTGCACTACTGTGTCCCAAGTAAGTATTCTGTAGTCATAGTAACAATGGGAGAGAGAAGAAAAAATGCTTTTGACATGAAGATATCCATTTATTAAAACCTCCTATGACATGTGATGCAAGTACATTGCTATGTGAGACGAAAGAATTCTACAAAACAGATGTTAGTAAGGATAACACTTTTATATTAACGGAGATAATTCAAACCAGTAACATCTTATCAATCTCTAATTTTCATGCTTTTTAATTTTCTTTTTAATTAGAAAGTTGTATTGCTCTGTGGGTTAGAAAAGATGATTTGCAGGGTTTTCTTTTGGCAGCCACTTATAATATCTTCATGAAAGGAAGGCTCATGTTAAGATCTTAATTTTGCAAATGAGACAGAAATCAAGGTGCAGAAAGGTTATAAGGCTCAGCTGAGGTACATAAGGATGGGCTTGCAATCACAGTTTATTCTAAACTTATTAACAGTGTTAACTGAACTTGGCACAATTAAAAAACCTGGGTCAATACTGCAGAGGGAATCATGGATCCAAATAAGGCAAGCTTGCCTTTCCACTAATTCTTTACACAGAAAGAATCTCTTAAAGCAGCTTCATTGTGCTATGCAATTTTTCACCTGATACACTCCTGATTATTATGCAATGCTTTGAAACTACTCGGCTCACTTTCCTAAGGTGTGGTTTTTACCTATTGTATTAGTTTCTATGAAGGCAGAAACCATCTGCTTATGTCACCACTCTATATTCAGCTCCTAGAATAGTACCTGACACACAATTATCTGTTGAAAGCATGAATCAAATGGTCACTGACCACCTGTACGTGTGGGACACTGAGGTATGGCATCTCACCTATAATCTGTCAGCACACCCTGTCCACTTACCTTCAAAACATATTGAGAGTCCAACTCCTTCTCACCATTTCCACTTTAGCACCCAGAGTTAATCTACCCTCATCTCTCACTTGAATTGACCAGATTCCATCTTGTCTCCCTGCTGCCACACTTACCCCTGGCCCCTTCAGTCTATTCTCAACATACCAGCTGGAATGATACACTTAGAATGTTTATTTTTCAGTAAGAATGGTATGTACAGTACCAGGAGCAACACTGTGGTAGGAATCAGGAGATCTGACTTCCAGCTCTCCATATTTCAGTCCACATTCCAGCTCTATGACTGTGGTCAAGTCACGGAACTACTCTTGACCTCAATTTCCTCATCTGCAAGATAAGGGACTTGGACCAGATGCTCTTAGAATGTGTCATAGGCACTAACTTTACATGATCCTCATTTAAAAATGAATGAAAAAACCAGCTAATTAGTTACCAATGTAGATCTAATTATCGATGTTTTAGAAATTATGTATACCTGTAATCAGTGTCAGTCTTAACACTGAATGCTAGATCACTCATTGAAAAGCACTTAGTTTATGTTTTAGTTCCACCGTGTATGGAAATAACCTATCACCAGCCATATTAGATACAGCTATTTTTGGGTACCTGATTGATGTGTACAATTAACATAGATTTTGCACTTGAAACAGAGGCAGAAAGTTTTAACAGATGAAAAGCAGAATTAGGGCAGCTCCTGCTCCTGACACTTCTGTTTGACAGAAACTGTCAACATCTGGGTGTCAGAGAAATCAGGGTAAGCTAGCCTGTCTTTTGTGACAAAGAACTGTTTATGACCAGAAAAAATGGAGGGAACCAGATTTACCACCTGCAGGCTACTGAATGACAAGGAAATAAATTACATGTAAAAGAAATAGAGAAATAAATAATATAAAAAGAATCACCTGTAATAGAGAATGAACAAAACCTAAAAATCTCAAATGAAGTCACTATTATGGTATGATGATTTTGTCAGTAATGATGTCACTGAATTATAATTATTGAAGAACTTTTCTGGCTATTGACTTAATGGTTTTATTTGAAAAAGAATCTGAAATTAGCTTTCTCTGGTTCCCTTTATTTTTAGGTTTTCTCTGATATATTGTACATATTTTCTCATCACGGAATTTTTGCTTTGTCAATGCAATTTGTCGCAAGAATGCTAGTTTTTTCCTATATATCTTTATGATATTAAGAGGGTGTTTATGTCAAATTCTTATTCTGAGAATTCTGCTCTTATGTAATAGACAAGCTCTCCAAGACAACTACTTCAAATGTTTCCACATCTGCTGGTTTTGGTGGAGTTTTCTTGATCTAGAGACTTTTTTTTGGTAACAAATATTTTTCAAAGAGAATACTGGACAAAAATGAAAGTTAAGTTTAAAAAGTTTGAATTATCACTATATGCAATTCATTTTATAATAAAATAATTGAGAGATATAATCCATACTCTTCCTTCTCTTTCATACTAAACCATATAGTAAGACATGATTTTAAGACTAAAAAGCAAAATTGGTTTTATCCAACAGAAGGGAAAAAAGAACTTGATGGGAAGATTTTTTTTTTTTACATTTCTGTGTTTGCAGCAGGAATCAAATCATCATTATGCTGTCCACTTAGATGACATTTTCACAGTCCTCTCTGCAGTGCTACACTCATTTCATAAATGAGAAAACTGGATAAGAGAAAGAAAGCAACTTATGCAAGCTCAGATGTGAAAAATTAGATTTCTGGAGGGCCCAATGTTTGTTGCAACTTCTCCAGAACTGGTTACCTCAACTACACCTAGATTTAAGTTTTGCTTGTCCTCAGCCCACTGATGAGGACATTTTGCATGCATCATTTGTGCATTACCATAGTGCCAGACACTGTATCAGATACTTTACATACATCGTTACCACAGGGAGTCAAAGCTTTTGCCCAATTATAAAAATATATATGGGGGGGCATTTATAAATGAATAGAAAATATAGTATCCCCAAATATTTTATAGCAAATGAAGTGGATTTCATATGGCTATTTCTTATAATAGCCATATAATAAAAATTGAGGATATGATGCTAAAATGCAACTAATTGAAGAAGATTCAACATTTGGCTAGGATAATATGGACTAGGTATACAGCCTTCTAGTATTCTTCCTCAGAGTATGTGAAGAAATTCTTTAAAGAACTGTCTAATATTTTATTAAGCAGAAACCTCTTTAGATAAATTTAGGTAAATTAGACATTTAATCATAGTTATTACTTATATTAGTCATCTTTTGATTTAAGATACATAAAAGACAACTTGAAGTCCATTTTCCAATATATGCTTTGGAAAATTAAATAAGTAGGTTGTGGGGATGGTACTTTCACAGAAGTGGGCTACACTTTTGAGTCTACTCCAGATTTATGATAATTTAGGATTTTTATCTTACCACTGAACCTCATACATACTGTCACTAGAGAAATTTTCAAAGCAGGTTTTACCTGAGGCACTGATAGTGGCTACAGAGAAGGAAACCTCAGTTTGGTAGCTTCCTACTGCATCAATTTAGCTAAGCTGAAAGGAACTATGTATTTTAGAATTCCCTTCTCTATATGGTTCTAGATTAGGGCTGGCCACAAAATAAATTTGTGTCAATTTTGGAGACTACAAGTGAAGCAGCAGCCCTTATGTGCTGAAGGCACAGGGTGTCAGTCATTGCTGCAGCTCACACGTGTTGTTACTTTTCTGCTGGCTTGCCTTGTTGGTGTGGGTCAGCCGCCAGCTCTGCAACTCCTCCAGCTCCCGTCAGATCTCCTTCAGCTTCTCTGAGTACCGGACCAGGAGCTTGTGAATCTCCATGGTGAAGGGTACCAGCTTCATTGTTGAAGTTGGAGGCAGCACTCCAGTTTGTGCTCATGGGTTCTAGTTTGTCTTATTCTCCCTCACTTTGTGTCCAGATTTTCTTTTCTTTTTTTTTTCCTACTCAACCACTGGCTCTGCTGCAATATCTTACCAGCTCGTCAACTAAGCCCTTCATTCCATGTCACTTAGTGATTCTGCATCCTTGATTGAAGCTTAAATGATACACTCATTAATGCCCAAAGGGAATGTATAATATTTTAGTTGTAGCAGGCTTCCTGATTTGCTCATCAGGATGTAAATTCCCTTAAATGCAAATGAACTAATTCTTTTTCTATATGGAGTCACTATGTCACTATGTGCCCAGCACAGTGGAAAGAACTTTATATACATTATATGATTTAATTCTGAAAAAAATGGGTGAAGTATTATTATCTTCTTTTTACTGATGAGAAACTGAGGTTCAGAAATGTGTCTATATTCTTATAGCTGATTTAAAGCTCATGTTTTAGAACTACAACATTATCCTTGGCCATCAGAATTTTAGAAAAGGCGATTCTCTTATGTTGAACCCTTTTAACCATGGTCTCTTGGGACCACTCCAGATTTATGATACTAAAAGAAACCATGGGATGACAACTTATTCTATTTACTATGGCAGGAAAGTTTGCATTAATTAATCTAAAACCAGTTGCATATAAAGAACAGGGGTTGAAACACTGATCTATTTCTCACTATTCTAGATTGCTTTGGATTCAAGTCTGTTAGGATCCTGTTCCTGGATCACCCTAGTATTTGTAGAGAGGCTAAGAGACAAATTTAGTAATATAATTTAGAACTAAGACTCTAGGTTGAGCTCATGTACTTTGACCCATTGCCAATTGCTGCTAGAGTCAAAGCCAATGAAAAGTCAATCCATAAAGGCAGTGAACACTTTACCACAGTTCTTGGAAAATTTATCTTCAAGAAACTAGAATGTAACAGTAGTCAATAATTGTGACTTAATATAGCTTATTAAGAGGAAATTTTGGATAAGATTTGGGTCTATATAGCAAATCATTAAACCTATAGTTTTATGGAATTAGAGAGTACTGAAACCATCAAGAGGGTAATGTATTTTAGGAGTTGAGTGAAAATAATTTGGTACAGGTTATGGCCCTAAAATCAGAATAGACTTTAAAGAATTCTAGGAGCAAGATAATTTTACCTATAGTTTTATTAAACTCAAAATGCTTGATTAAATGAGTTATAATGGAATGGCAAGGTAATGTGAGTAGGGTGATCACCGGATCAGAAATGGCCTATAGCCTACAAAATTTGAGGAAGTTTTCTGAGGCTATAAAGCCAAGAGACACACATGTACAACATAAAATAGAATGGGCTTCTTTAAACTCTCTGATCAAAGCTACTAAAGGCAGGTATGTCCCCAAATAGTTTGTAATTATTAACCTTAGCAAACAAACCGAGGGCCTCTCATTGGAATTTATGTTTTATTTTATGTTTTTATAAAGGCAACAAGGAACTTGTAGTAAGATTTAATTTAATAAATTTAAACTTAATAAATTCCTAATTCAATTCTTCTGTATCCTGTTTTGTATGATGCCTCACTAATTCAGCCAGATTTTGTCTTTTGCTTCCTGATGGTCATTATCTAACCAAGAACTAGCAGAATGAGACCCACATTTGTTCAAACATGAAGCTGAAAAGACTGGCTTCAGTTTATCAACAATATGTTTTATACATATTATAGTGTGAGTAGAAATCTCTGTCAAGAGTGAAGGCATATTAGTGAACTTTTTAATATTCAATTTTTAAAGCTTAAAAATTGATGAAAAAATTTCTGAACATTTAAACAATATTTTCAAAATTAATAAAATTTAAGAATTTAATCAGTCTCTTAGGAATTCCATTAAGTCTCAAGTCTTATACATCAAATCTTTTACAGGCTTCCAACACTTTAAAAGCACCACAGGACATAATAATAAAAGCAAAAATAGGTTGCTCCTACACTCAACCAATATAAAAATATCAGTACTCTGGGCTTGGTTCTTTTTTAGCATTTCTATATTTATATTTTGGAAGTCTTTCAATGGTTAATTAAATTTCTTTAATAGTTATAGAACTATTCAGATTATACACTTCACCTTAGGTGAGTTTTGGTGGTTTGTGGTTTTTGAGGAATTGGTCCATTTCATCTAAACTAATAAACTTATGTGCACAGAGCTGTTTGTAGTATTTCCTCAGTATTCTTTTAATGTCTATGAGGTCTGTAGTAATATCCTCTCTTTTATTCTTGACATTGGTAATTTGAATCATATCTTTTTTCCTTTATCAGTCTTGCTGTTCAATTTTTAAAAAATTTTCAATAAAAATCCCATAGCTTTTGGGTTGATTTTCTCTGTTGTTTTTCTGTTTCCATTTCCCTGATTCTGGTCTTATGTCTTCTTTCTGCTTATTTTTTTGTTGTTCTTTTTCTAATTTCTTGAGGCAGGAGCTGAGATTATTAATACCTTTCTCCTTTTCTGATGTAAGAATTTAGTGTTATATATTTTCCTCTAAGCATTTGTTGTGTTTTTATTTTCATTCAGTTCAATTTTCCTTAGGAATTCCTCTTTTATCTATGGATTATTTAGAAATATGTTAATTTCCAAGTGGCTGGAGATTTACTTATCTTTTTGTTACTGATTTCTAGTTTGGTTCCATTAAGATCAGAGAACATACTTTGTATTATTTCAGTTCTTTTATTTATTTTATTTTTTTTTTTTTGAGACAGAGTCTCACTCTGTTGCCTGGGCTAGAGTGCCGTGGCATCAGCCTAGCTCATAGCAACCTCAAACTCCTGGGCTCAAGCAATCCTACTGTCTCAGCCTCCCGAGTAGCTGGGACTACAGGCATGCACCACCATGCCTGGCTAATTTTTTTTATATATATAGTTTTAGTTGTCCAGCTAATTTCTTTCTATTTTTTTAGTAGAGACGGGGTCTTGCTCTTGCTCAGGCTGGTCTCGAACTCCTGAGCTCAAACGATCCGCCTGCCTCGGCCTCCCAGAGAGCTAGGATTACAGGCATGAGCCACCATGCCGGGCCTATTTCAGTTCTTTTAAAATTAAGGTTTGTTTTATGACCCAAGATATTGTCTATTCTGATGAATGTTCCATGCATGCTTGAAAAGAATGTGTATTCTGCTATAATTGGGTGTCTGTTAGATACCATTGGTGGATAGTCATTCAGTATCTGTTTTGTTTAGTGGCTCTAGTAATTACTGATAGAGGGATGTTGAAGTCTCCAACCTTATTTGTAGATTTTTCAATCTATCTTTTCAGTTCTGTTGGATTTTGCTTCTAGTATTTGAATCTCAATTGTTTGGTGCACACACATTTAAAATTGTTATGTCTTCTTAGTGAATTGACCCTCTTTATGCTTGTTGTAGTGGAGGAAGAGGCTGTTTTCATGCTTTTCACCTTGAGAACAGGCAGGATTTGTTAAAATGTTTCTGTCTTGTTGGGCCACCCTTTTCCTGGTGCATTGGCTAAAGAGATCAGGCTTTTCTTGGGGCTATATTTTATCTGTGCCCATTGATGTTTCCAGGTTGCAGGCCTTCTTAGCACTCGGGCCAGAGTATAGAGAAAGCAAGAAAAAATGTCTGGGAACTAATAATTAGATTGTTCCTCAGGTCTGGAGGTTTCTAGCCTATTTGCCTTCTTTTTTCCCAACATTCAGAGTCTTCTAGTAGGTGAATAAATGTATATTATTCTGTTTTTTTGGTTGTGACTAGTAGGAAAAAAAATGAAATGTGTGTACTCCATATTGTCTACAACTAAAAGTTTGTGTTTATGAATCTTTAAACTCCCAAAGAGTATTTCTATTCCTAATCCACTAATCTAGCCAGTTCGAATAGAAGTATACTAGTTTGTGGTGAATGAGAAAATTGCAGGAGGGGTGTTGATAGTTCATTTGTTTTTTAAAATAAAAAAACAAAAAACCTTCCAAAATATGGAAGCACAAAGAACTGTTAGTATAAATGAGTCAGGAAATACAAGTGAATTTTCATCTCATACTTCTTCATGGACTAGCATTCAACAAAAGCCTTTCATATTTATAAACAAGTAAAGCCAAGATTTCTTTTTTTCTTCTTAAACTATATATCTATATCTAAGGCAGTGGGTCTCAAAACAGTTTTTGACTGTGGCCCCCTAAGACAGGCTAACAGGCCCCTTGGCAAGGAAGTCATCTCTGAGCTAAAATACATTAACTCACCTACCAGAAGACTCTGAAATGTGGAAAAAAGAAGACAGACAGGCTAGAGACCTCCAGACCCCGGGGGTGCATCCCTCTATCCCTACTTTCCAGTGGAAAAAAAATAACCAGGTGATACCAACAGACTATTACTCTGTACGTTTTGTGGATATAGATGATTCACAGTATCATTCTTAGAAAATTGTGCATAAATATGAATTATTACATACTAGAGGGTAAAACAAGCAACCTAAAAGAAACGAAAATTGATAGTGATGAAGTCTAATGATAACTTATAGTGAAAATGATCCACAACTAAAACTACAGGTAATTTTAAAAAATCCTGATGATGTATCATTATAGCATTCCTCCTGAAAACCATGGAAATCCAAATCATCTACACTTGTGTTCAGGCAGTAAGAACATAACTGCCTTGTCAGGGTTGCATGGATACTAGGCTTATCAGAAAAATACTAGAGTATCCAATAAACTCTACTAATGAATTATTTTGATTATTCAATTTGTAACCTTTTAAAATCGTTTAGTAGGTTGCTAGTAAGAACTATCTAGTCATTAGTGAAAATAAAAGTCTGTGAAGTTACGTGTTATTTGCTCATAAGAATAAAAGAAAGGACTGCCATTTCTGGGTCAGATCTCAGCTATCAGAGCCCTTTGCCAAGGATGGCCAATACCTGGAGAATCGCCGCTCTAGGGAAGTGGCCCACTGGGAAACACTTTTCACAGTCCACTGTTTCCACATAGGGCTTTGCCAGTGCTATTATGAAACACCCTAGAAATGATCAAGTCATCCATAGGAATCAGAGAATATACACAAAACACACACAATAATATTTATGATGGCTATCTAACAGGTCTGTATGTATCTTGGTGAGGAGAAACATCGTGTCCCACAGTGCTATGGCTGTCTTCTGGGTGAGTAAAGTCAAAATGGAGAGAAATTGGCTGTTATAAACAAATGTTAGCTCAGAGATGGCTTCCTTGCCAATAAAATTAACTGCTCTCTTATTTTAATTACTTTTATCCTCAAACAGTACAGCTAAGTCATGCAGCTATTAGACAAAATAACCTTTATAACTGGAGATAAATTTAATTATGAATGTTTACATGATGATAATATAGCAGATTTTCCATCTTTGTGATAATATTCTGTCTTCTTTAACAGATTACAAAATCCTTGTGAGCAGAAATGGCTTTATTCATCTAAAGACGTGAATTTTGGAGTCAGACTTCTTACACTCATTTCTCAACTCTGCTACTTTCTAGCTTTGTAAGGTAAAGTCTATGTTTCAGTTCCTCTCAGTTCTGCAAAATAGAAATAATAATGATAATATCAACTTCATAGGGTCATTTTGAGGATTCGATGAGATAATGTATATAGGTTCTTAGCATAGGAGCTTAATAAGTAATCAGTAAAAGTTATTATTAGTAGTAGCAGTGGCAATATTATTATAGGCATACTTTGCAATACTGCATTTTGCAGATATTGTGCTTTTTACAGATTTAAGGTTTGTCGCAATCCTGTGTCCAACAAGTCTATTGTAGCCATTTTTCCAATAGCATGTGCTTACTTCATGTGTCTGTGTCACATTTTGGTAATTATTGTAATAGTTAAAACTTTTTCATTATTCTTACATTTGTCATGATGATCTGTGATTAGTGATCCTTAATGTTACTATTGTAATTGTTTTGGGGCGCCAAGAACCATGCCCATATAAGATAGCAAACTTAACAAATGTTATGTCTGTTCTGATTGCTTCATTGACTGGCCATTTCCTGTCTCTCTCCCTTTCCTCAGGCTTCCCTATTCCCTGAGACACAACAATATTGAAATTAGGCCTCTAAGTGTTCAAGTGAAAAGAAGAGTCACGTGTCTCTCACTTTAAATAAAAAGCTAGGCCTCTGTGTCAAGCAATTAGCCAAGTAGAGAATGTAAATAAAAAGTTCTTGAAGGAAATGAAAAATGCTACTTCAGTGAACACATGAATGGTAAGAAAGCAAAATAGCCTTATTGCTGATACAGAGAAAGTTTCAGTGGTCTGGATAGAAGATCAAAGCAGCCACAACATTCCCTTAAGACAAAGGCTAATCCAGAGCAAGGCCCTAACTCTCTTCAATTCTGTGAAGGCTGAGAGGGGCGAGGAAGCTGCAGAAGAAAAGTTTGAAGCTGGCAGAAGTTGGTTCATGAGGTTTACAGAAATAAGCCATTGCCATAACAGAAAAGTGCAAGGTGAAGCACCAAGTCCTGGTGTAGAAGCTGAAGTAAGTTATCCAGGAAACTTACCTAAGATCATTGATGAAGGTGGCAACACTAAACAACAGATTTTCAGTGTAGATGAGATAGCCTTATAGTGGAAGAAGATGCCACCTAGTACTTTCATAGGTAGAGAGGAGAAGTCAATGCCTGGCTTCAAAGATTCAAAGGACAGGCTGACTCTCTTTTTAGGGGCTAATGCAACTGGTGACTTTAACTTGAAGCCAATGCTCATTTATCATTCCAGAAATTCTAGGGCCCTTAAGAATTATACTAAATCTACTCTGCCTGTGCTCTACAAATGGAACAACAAATGTTGGATGACAGCACATTTATTTACAACATGGTTTACTGAATATTTTAAGCCCACTGTTAAGACCTACTGCTCAGAAAAAAAAGATTCCTTTCAAAGTATTACTATAATATACCTGGTCACCCAAGAGCTCTGATGGAGATGTACAAGGAGATCGATGTTGTTTTCATGTCTGTTAATACAACATCCATTCTGTGGCCCATGGATCAGGAATAATTTTAACTTTCAAGTCTTATTATTTAAGAAATCCATTTTGTAAGTCTGCAGTTGCCATAGATAGTGATTCCTCTGATGGATCTGGGCAAAATAAATTGAAAACCTTCTGGAAAGGATTTAATATTCTAGATGCCATTAAGAACATTTGTGATTCATGGGAGGAGGTCAAAATATCAACATTATGAGGAGTTTTGGAAGAAGTTGATTCCAACCCTGATGGATGACTTTGAGGGGTTCAAGACTTCAGTGGAGAAAGTAACTGCAGATATGGTAGAAATAGCAAGAGAACTAGAATTAGAAGTGGACCCCAAAGATGTGAGTGAATTTCTGCAATCTCATGATCAAATGTGAATAGATGAGGAGTTGCTTCTTATGGATGACTAAAAAAAAAAAGTGGTTTCTTGAAGTGGAATCTACCCCTAGTGAAAATGTTGTGAACATTGTTGAAATAACAAAAGATTCAGAATAGTCCATAAACTTGTTTGATAAAGCAGCACCAGAGTTTGAGAGGAGTGGTTCCAATTTTGAAAGAAGTTCTACTATAGGTATAATGCTATCAAACAGCATTGCATGCCCCAGAGAAATCTTTTGTGAAAGGAAGTCAATCAATGCAACAAACTTCACTGTTGTCTTATTTTAACAAACTTCCACAACCACCCCAACATTCAGCAACCACTATCCTGATCAGTCAGCAGTCATTCCCAACCAGCAAAAAGATTACAATTTGCTGAAGGATCAGATTGATCATTAGTATTTTTTAATAATAAAGTATTTTAAATTAAGGTATACCTTAATACATTGTTTTTTTAGACATAATGCTATTATAGGGTAGATGCAACTTTTATATGCACTGGGAAACCAAAAAATTTGTGTGATTTGTTTTATTGTGATACTCATTTTATTGTGGCAGCCTGCAACTGAACCTGCAATATCTCTGAGACATGCCTGTATTAGTCTTTGTATATTCCAATGCATTCAGACTGGGCCTTACACATGGTTGCCAATACTAGAATTGTTACGTTTCTGCTAAATTATGCTGTTTTTTGAAGGGCAATATAGTATGCTTACTAAGAGTCAGACTGCTGACATTAAAATCCCAGCTCTACCACGTATCTAGTTACTTAATCCATATGCCTCAGCTGCCCAGTCTGCAAAATGGGGATAACACCAGCAACTTCCTCACAGGGTTGTTGTAAGGATTAAATAAGTTAATATTTGTAAAGTATTCAGAATAGTATATTTCATAATGTTTATTTGTTAAATTTAAAGTAAAAAATGTTTCAACAGCTCTCTCCCTCTCTCCTCCCTACATCACACACACAAAAAAAAATCCTTGCAAATTGACCAAAATGACTAAAAGTGCTTATTGGAAATAAAACAACTAAATGTTTGCAGTTATATCCTAAAAAACTAAGACAAGCCACACAAATGTTGGAACATCATGAAATCATCCAGATTTTTGAACACCTACTCAAAGTCTGTTTTTAATAAACGATCTAAAATCACATTCGTATTCAGTTTATGAAAAGTATACCTGCATGGTGCCTGGATCCATAATCAAATTTTACTTGTTCTGGAATCTCAGCATATAGATTTAAAATAAATGATTATTTTGTATATGAATTTAGTTTAGTAGCTTTAATGAGAGAGCAAGTTGTCACAGGCATATCATATTAAGAAAAAATAAGTCCTGCAAGATTTAAAGATAAGATTCACAACAATTCAATCATTCTTTATCTAAGACTTTTCTTACTACATTTGAATTTCACACACACCACACACACACACACACACACACACAAACACACACACAGAACTATCTTTTCTTCATATACTCTCAGGTCAGATGAGGGCTTTGGCAGCTAAGAATTTCCACATTTTCAGACAGAATCAGTGAGTAGGTAAAATAAATTTATGCTCTTTTGAAAAATGCCATAACATGCTTGGCTGATGGGCATATTGGGACCTCTGTAATGAGATGGCAGGAAAAGAAGAAAGCAAGAACTAGCTAGAACTAAAACTCTGAGCTGGAATGTAAGAGGTGGCATGGGAGTTGTGGGGTATCCTATTATATTGTTGGCCTCTGTAGGGCTGGCATAGGACATGGAGGGAGGCTCTGCTTGCAAGTTGAAGACACCGAAAAAGGCATTGAAGTTCCTGTCACATTCACTCATTCACTCGTTAATTCACTTAATAATCACATTTTTATTGAGAACTTGTAAGGTACTAAATTTATACTAGGTGCTGAACTGTAGTGCTGAACAAAATGGAGAAATTGTCCCTGCTTATCATGGACATGGACATGCCTGTCCTGCCATGTACAGGGAAGAAAGACATTAAGCAGATGTTCACATGAATAAATAAATAACTTAAAATCACAACAAAGGTTTTGAAAGAAAAGTACCAGGTGCTAAGAGAATATAATTGATTGAGTTCAGAGGGTAGTGATCAGGGAAGGTCGCTGTGTGATTTCAGGTTTAGACAGGAGTTCACTGGGGGAGAGAAGGGTGAAGGGGTAAAAGCATTCTAAGGAGAGGGAGCAGCATGTTGAAAGGGAAAGACATGGCAAAGAACTGGTGGATGATCAGGGTAGCTAGAGCATAGTGAATGATTTCCTTTTAAGTAAGTTTAAGAAAAAAAATATAAACTGGAATATCAGATATGTGGAATTAATAAAAAAATGTATATTTTACAATCCCATAAGCTTCTAAATCTTCTTTATATTATCACATAACATTTCTGCTGTAACTGCTAAGAGGAAAGAGTCAAACACTGAAGCCAAACAATATTTGCTTTGCTTTGTGTATTTTTATTGGGTCGCTTTTCAAAATAGACCAGTGGGGATTATAATCTAGGTTTCTTTGTAAAGAACACTACATACCTCTCCTCTCCCCCACCCACTCACACACTCACCCCTTTAGTTTATTGTTTAAGGGTATTTAATGCAGACATTATCTTGCTATTAAATTTGTACTAAATTTTATCTAAATTTGAACTTAAAGTCTTTGGACTACATTGAGCTAGCATTATGTCAGAGTTAGCATCCTATGAAACTCAATACTCAATCTTCACAGTCCTCTTCCACTTATGGTCCTATTCCATTAAAAATGGCCATATTATCCAAAGGAGTAATTGGTAAAAATGAAGATTAGTGGTTCTTCATGAAGGTGATTGGATTACATATTGATACTGATCTTGTGCTTTTGGGAAACTTTAACATAAGGAAAAATCCTTTCCTTATTAAAAATGTGTAAAAACAGATTAAAAACCCCCAAATTCTGGTGAAATATAAAAAGCTATCATTTAAGTGTATGTTGTTTTGTCTCCAAGTCCAAGCATTTTTAACTGTAATATTCTGTTTTCTCAGCAATAGATCATGCTGAATAACTACTAGTGTTTTAAAACAGCATCAGCTTTGTATGTTTTCTTCCCTAACTTAAAATAGTAACATAAAGCATAAGAGAAATCTGGATAGAAATCAATCCAGGCACTGAAAATGTTATTAACATTAACATACCCTCATATTAACATTTTTGGAAATCAAACTTTTAAAAAATGCACTCATTTATTCATTAAAGCATAAATTCCTCTGTGTATGGAATGCCTACCAGGCACGAAGCAATAGGGTGGAGTGTAGAGAGACCGTTGGAATAGGTAATTTGGGCCCCAGTCCTGAAAACAGCACTTATACTTTTTTTTAACACAGCTTTTAAAACATTTAACCTTTCTGAGTTTGAGTTTTGTTATTTGCAAATAGGGTTGTTGTGAGATTCAAAAGACATAACAAATGTGGAAACTCCCTTGATAACTGTGAAAGTACTAAATAAGTGCAAGGTGAGGTCCTCAAGGGAACTTAAGAGTCTAGTAAAAAACCCACCAGTGAAAGGTCTCTCTTTTTGAGCATTGGTTATAGGCATCCAACATGTACTTGGAGGCTAATAATAATTTCACTTCTTCTAAACCTGGGAAGAGTTAGGAAGTACCCAGCCTTCTACTCTGGAATTGGTGGATCAGCATTATGAGGTAGGATCTCCCCCAAGGTTAATAATATTCCTTACTCTGTGCTGGCCCTCTGTCAAAATTAGCTGGGATAAATGTCATCTATCTGGGAAATACCATGTTACAGATTTAGGATACATCATAAAAGTAGGGGGCATAGGTGGACTCTGATTTCTTTCTTAGAATAAACTTCTAGAAGTGAAGTTACTAGACCAGGTTCTTGATGTACATAACTAAACAATGCCCTTCAGTAAGGTGGTAACAATTTATATACCTAGATAATACAATATTCTTGATTACCAGTTTGACTCACTTTTTACTGTCTTCCCTAATTTAATAACTCAAAATCCACAAGACTCATCTATTTTCTTTCCTCACACAGTATATATCTGTCTGGATGTGTATGACAGAATGAAACAGGCTGAGTGTTCAAATGTGCCTTCAATGGCTTATCATTCCTCTGAAGATAAATCCAAACTCTTTAATAGTGTACATGCTCTGAGTTGAAGTGGCCTCTTCTTCCTTCTCCAGTTTCATCTGTTACTACCAAATTCCTAATAAGCTAGCTGTCTCTCATCTTCAAACCTTTGTTTAGGCTATTACTTATGACTAGAACACCAGATTCTAGAGGAAGCTCAGTGTTCCTACAGCTCTTCTGACTAGTGGTAATAACAAAAGTAGCCCCCTTCATACAGCTAAGAGTATTAATTTCAGACTGACTTCAAATGTCTGAAAAAATAATAATTTGTCAGTCATTTAATGGAGCAGGTTTTGACATTGGGCACTAGTCTCTTGGAAAGGAAAAGGCTTGGGAGTATGTAACTGGGGAGAGAATGACACATTTAGGAGTGCTAATGACATGCCAATCCAAATAAAGAAAAGTATTTTTCTACACTCTAGTTTTATGAGAGCTGTAGAATAAGTGAGTAGATTATTTAAGAGATCTACTCAGAAAAATAACTCAAGTATAAATTAAATCTTTTATATACCTTTTTATAACTAGATGGTATACGTTCTATAGCAGGGACAGATTAAATTGTTTTTTGACACTTTAAGCATTAAGCACAGTTGTTCAAATTACTTACAAACTTGTAGTCCATGTTTTTCAAGGGCTCCTAATAAGAAGCTATAGTTCTGTTGGTACAACAAACTCCTTTTAGCCAAAATGGCCTTAAATGGGTTAATTTTGTGAGATGAATGTTCTTACTAACAAGATTTTCAGTTTCCACATGACCACTGTTCTAGTTTCTCATCATCCATCTGGCCTGAACTTAATGGCCCTGCCTCTGACCTCTCAAATGACGCTCTGCACCAGAGAGATCCAACAGGCCATTTGATCATGCAAACCTCCAGCTCAAAACTCTTCAACAGCTCTTTTTTATAGCAGGAAAGAGCCTAAGTTACTTTATCATTAAATTCCTGATCTAATCTCTCTCTATGAATCCAGGCTCATCTACTGACTCTTCCTCACACAATTTCCCTCAATTTTTAATAAATCAGAAATTCATTCTGAGCCATGTGAAGTCCCTGGAACATGCCATATTCTCACACATTTGTGGTGTACCTGCATGTGCCTTCTTACTAAGATATTGCTATTGATCTTTTATTCTTCACTCAAATGCTTCCCATTCTGAAGCCTTTTCTCATTTCCCCTGGAGGCTAAGGCCTTTTTTCTCCTATGTTCCTTCTATATATTCTGTACCCACCCATTACAATAGTTGAATTATTCTGGGACTCTCAGCGTGTCTTTCTCCCCATATAATGGTATGCTATGTCTTTCAATTTCTACCTCTAGTACCATGATACATGTCTAGCACATGCAGATGCTCATTTTTAAAGGGGATCATGAATATATTAAAAATTCTACCTTTAATTGTTGAATTTTACAGCTATCCATTCATTGTATATTATCACATTGATGATTAATCAGCTAATTAATTATTGTTCTCCATCTATTTTGTGCATATTAGCTTATCTCATTAAAATACAACTTACTACAACATATGAACTCACTGAACATACGAACTGAAAAACCAGTAATCCATCATTTTTAAGAGCATAAACTTTAGACTATTTTGTGATAATCTGGAAATGCAGTAAAAATAATCTGGAATTTATCCAAAAAAGTCTAGTCTCCCAATAAAAGCTATATCAAAGAGTCTTTGAAATTTTACTTACATGGTATAGCGTGGTCTCTGGCACAGGGGTGCCCATGATGTCTTGTCTCAATGCATCCATTTGCAAACTAGGTAGCAATGAATAGTGAGTTGGGCTATTACTCTTATCACCCTTCTTTTTTGACTTCTTCCCTGTGTCTTTTTTGCTGTTTCTCTGAAACATGTATTCTTCTTGAGCAATTTTTTCATTGCTCATATATCGAAGTAGAGAGTTTTCTATATAAAAAGAGATAAATACAACAATATAAATATGCAAATATCACAAATTTACCATTCTTGTCCCAACTGTGCTATTAAATTTCATTTCAGAACTTTAACTGGATTTAATTAAAAATATATACTGAATTATAGCAGATCTTAATTATTTGGGATCATAGAACAATAAGACACAGACAGCCTACAGATTATTTCTCCAAGTTTTATCTCTGGACCAACCACATTAAAATCACCTGTAGAACCTGAATTAGAAATTCTGAGTGTGTGGCTCATAAATTTGTAACAAGCTCCCTCAGGGGAATTCTGCTAAAGCCTGATGACAAACACTGGCCTATGGCATGCTAGGTAGAATCTTTGGAGAAGTTAAAGCCCACATTATAAACCAATGGTCAGGAAACTTAGTTCAGGAAATCTATGCTTAAATTGATAGTCAGCACTTAGTATTTCATGTAGCTTCCCCCTGCCCCAAGATGTCACTATAATATGAAGTCCCAAAAGAGTGACTCAGAGATGACATGTTCTAAGCATTTCTTTTATTGTTTTTTTCTTGATTTATTCTATAAAACAAATGAGATTAGAAATTAAAGCTAGGAAAATGGAATGAATACATAGATGTAAAGGAATCTATCAACGTTCCTGTGTTTATCAACATTTTCAGAAATGCTTACTCCATAAAACAAGTATTAAGAAAACTAATGAAGCAGATATTCATGTTTGGTTGTCCATGTGGTCTGTGGATCTGTGCATTAATGAAATAAATTCTGTACACTGGCTAGAGTTAACAGGCAAACGGGTCAAGCATATCATGAAGGAAGGTTAGTGAGCTTAGGTTCTGTGAATAGTTTTTTATTTTGATTTGTTTTGTTTTTCATCTATGACTTTATGGTTCTCTACTTCAGAAAATGGGAGGAGCAGCACGACCCACTGGGCCTACCATAGCCATACTTGGTCAAATTCCATTTAGTAGTGAAACTTGCAGTTTCTCTCTTTACTGCTCACTTCAACAGCAGAATAAGTGAACATAAAAACTTACTTTTGGTAGATACTTCAAGAGTAGCCCACCCCCACGTAAGAAGATAACCCTGAACAGCAAACAGAACAGAAAAAAAAGCAAGGCAATTTTTTTCCATTTCTATATGGTTTTCATTAGAGTCACTGGCCCAGTTTCCATGAACTTTTACTCATGTGCTTCAATCCTCATTTTGAAGTTATGCCAATACAAAGTAGTGAAGTTGCATTGCAGACCCATGGGGACTGATGACAAACTGTTCCTATTCACTGAACTTAATTCTTTTATGCAGTTTCACACTTCTGACTTTGTTTTCAAAATATTAACTTTCAAATAAAAATCAGATATTCACTTTCGCACTGTACTTATCTACCCTGAATCCTTTAGAAAGCATTCATAGAGATTTATTTAATAATAGGTCAAGATAGTCAAACGTTGGTCTGACTTGGTTTTGTTGTACAATAAAGTCAATGGCAGAATAAGTTTTCCACTATAGCCATAACAATCTATGCAAAGAACATTTAAATTTGTTTATTGTTCAAACAACCCAGCCTACACTGAAATTCTAGAACACTTACCTCTTCTACTATCTCTCTTCATCTTATTTGGATCTTCATAGTCCCCCACCCAATTATATTCCACTGGCATAGATATAGGTCGTAGCTTGCCTAAACACAGAGAACAAAGTTCACATCACATTGTTTTTCCTCCCCATATCTGCTTAAATTTACACTGATTTTTAGCTAAAGTCTACAAAACACACTCACTCTTATGCAACATTATGGTTGGCATTTGTGCAGATGGAGAAAATGTGTGTTTTGAGCCAGAAGGTGAAACTGCCTGTGGCAATTGGCCAGGTGATCATGCAAACTTAAGGCACTTTTTATAATTGATAAAGAATAGCCTAGGTTAGCTCTCTTAGGAGCCCTAGACTTTAAGAGTATGATCCTTTACAAAGAGGATCATGATTTTAAGTGATTTTACTTCATTTTCAGTGACTGATCTCTGCCTTATTTCCTAATGCCCAAGTGTCCAAATATACCTTGAGAGTCAACCTCCAAATGGTAGCTCCTTGTGTTTAACTTGACCCATTTTTTCATGTTGGAACACCACAAGGTTAACTTCTTATCTTTACTGCCTAACTCTTATCACCATACATTTTGGATACTACCATGCCTCAGCAATATGGCCAGATTCTCTTCCATAGCCTACAGTTTGGTTTTCCCCTAAGCATCTGTTTTGCTACTGTGAGCATATCTAGTTTACAGATCCAAGTAATCACTGCTTTGGCCTGTCCATTCCCCTGTGGGTCTGTATTCTTACTAAACAACATTTCACTTTAGCAAGGAGAACTCATGGCAAAGACGTCAAGAATAACTTTTTGGTGAGGCTGCAGTGTATTATTTTTGTTCAACCTGAAATTCCTGAAGCACAAAACAGCCAAAGAAAATTATTCAGAAGTTTTAAAAGGATGGCATGAGACAATTGCTTAGTAAATTTTTAATGAATGAAAAGGAGAGACTCACACAGGACTGGATCATGAAAATAATGATGATTATTATGACCATGATAACAGTACCAACATTTACCAAATGCCATACATACTGTCTAAAAGTTTTATTAAGTATTAAATCATTTAATTATCATAATTAGGAGAAATATACTATCATTATCCTCATTTTTTCAGATGAGGGAACTAAGACAGGTCATGTAATTTGCCCAAGGACACACTGCTAAGTGTGTAGTGCCAGGATTCAAACCCAAGCACTCAAACATCACTTCTTTCATAATTCTTGGTGACTTCAATATTCATTCTCTGATCTTCTGGCCTCTCAGTTTCTTGAGGTTATCTCCCCTGTACCCATTCCTGTGGTTATATGCTTAATCTTGTCATTTGCAAAGGCTATAATTTCTCCAAACATCCCACTTTCCAACTACCACCTTCTATATTTGTTGCACTCTCCTTATAGTACTCCAAGTCCAACAATCCTTTCTCCTTTAATCTACCTGTTTTACCATTTTATCAGTGTCTCTCAGTCACCTTCTGTCCTCTCAACTTCCCTCTTTGCCCAGCTAAATTTCCATGATCAATTACTATAATCACACCATGTATTAAAAAAATTCTGTTAGGAGACAACTAATTCTGTCCTTAAGGAAAATCTATCAACCTCATGGGTTTTTATTATGTACAGGGATACAGTTTATTTAGTACATTTTGCTAAGCTCTTTTAAAGCCTGAGGATGAACTATACATGATAAAATTATTAATGAGCCAAAAATGTAGTATTTATTTAATGGCTTCCTTTCAAAGTGTGCAAACGACTTTATGAATGATCACTTAAGATTCCAAACTTCTTGTGGAGTTTATCTCTGCTCTTTTTACAAAGAGAGAAGATGGGTGAGATGATCCAGGTCAATATATTCTGCCCATCAAGGGTTTGAGGAAAGGTCTCGTTTTGCCATGTCTATTCTACCACTTTGCAAAATCAGTCCTCCAGATTTTCAATGTTATAAATCCTGTATTTTTAAAATACCTACAACTTATTTCTTTAGAGTCTGGTTTTAGAAATAAATTCCATTTCAGTACAGGCACTGAAACTGAAGCAGTTAACAGCTCTAGCACTGTTTCTATGTGTCACCAAGAGAATCTTCTGAAAACCGAAAAATCCAAAACAGTTAATTTTTACTTGTTCTATATGTCATATATAAAAAGCTAGTTTGATACTTTTCAAAGACTTGGTTGTTTAGAGTCAAATATACGTGCACAAAAACAAGAAGAAAATATTTCACATATAGGATATGAAATACATAATTGTATTTTGGATCATCTCTGAGATTTTAATGGAGCTAAGTCATTGAAGCACATAATTAAGCCCTTGATATATCTGGCTGTATCATTAACCTTAGGAACAATTTTGTGGAAGATTTTAACACTGACTTTTCCAGGGGTGATTTTTAACAGAATTACACTGTATATTACTAATATAAAATTGAAAGAAAATATATTGAATTAGGAAAAAATCTGAGATTAAAAAGTCTTAAAATGAAATTTATTTTTGGAGAACATGAAGGTTTTGTTTTTATTAAACTATAAATTTAGCAATGCAGATAAAAATAAGTATTTTAAAAAGTAAAGTTATTATTGATTTAGGTATAACAAATAATGTTGCTTGTAGGTATTGCTTTTTTGTAAATTTTTTATTGTGCTAAAATATTAAAACAGACTTAATAAAATAGTTAAACTAATAACATAAGGTAACATTCTAATATAAACAGCAGTCCTTGGCAGATTGAAAAACAGACATGCATGGCTTAAATTATTTCTAAGTCCAAATACATAGATCATTGATTGCAGCTTGGAAATATGTTTGCTCCTGCATGCATATAACAGTATTTTAATTTCACAAGATAGCACAATTCAAGAGGAAAAAGAACTTTATGGTTTGATGCTGTATTGCTGTTGATAAAAAACAAAACAAAAAAAACAAAGCTAAGAGTACTATAAGCATTATAGTCAGAATTAAATCAAATATACATTATTAATATATGTATTTTTATGCCCATATGACTTTTTAAAGCATTAATACAAACTGATGGAATAAAATTAAATACATCTGACTCATTCCTATGTAAATGTACATAAATTAATCATAAATCTCTGAAAAATAATTTGGAAGATTTTAAGATGTCTTTACATAATAATACTTATATTAGTTTTTGAAGTGGTAAAGATCACTAATTCATGATGAAAATTAATAACAAGTCAAGAATACAGTCAAGCAAACAAGGATTAGAGCCTGTTAAAAATTTTTGCTGACTATTTCACCTTAATGTTTTATTCCTCTAAGCATAGAACATTTATTAATTGTAGAGTTCACTTGGCACCCTATCATAAATTTTGTGATATCACTGTGCTAGTGCCTCAGAGTATAACCATTATTTTGTTATTTGGCTTTTCATATCTGTTGCATATCTAGAGCTTTCTAACTGGCATCTCTATATAGGCAGAAATTGTGCACTGTATTTCTTACTGTATTTTAATAAATGTAGTGAGGGCAAAAGATAAATATTTTTGGATTTTGTTTGAATTTTATTCTGAAATTGATAAGTAGCTTTTTAAAAATTATGAACTATACTCAGCTGCAATTAAACAAGTGGAACACAAAATACAACTTTAAGAATATGGACAATGATGGAGAATTTTATAATGATGTATCTATATTACTATATTTTAAAATTGGTATGTTTTAATACTAGCATACAGAATTGCTTGAAAATAAACTAATTTTTACCTTGGATAATAAAGCATTTTAGGTAATACTAGAAATGCTATAATTACCTTGGCAGAATTAACTGCTCATTCTGGGTTCCCTTAGCCTTTTCCCGGTGCCTTTGGTATATATAGTGCTTATTATACTATATTGTATCTGTGTGTTTATAGGTTTCTTTACTTTTTGGTAGGAACTAGGTCTCACGTATCTTTGTTATGACTTTCCCTGGCAAAGACTGATCCAGAGCAGGTGTTGATTAAATTTTTGTTGAATGCTTGAATGAAAGGATGTTAGACATGAGAGATCCCAAATTACTGGGTTGCTCATTGGATTCTATTTCCTATGACCTACCCAAGGGCATCCCTTGAGCAATCCTCCCTTCCTTCTCCTGAATCATAAAATTTTCCCTTTCTATTCAATCATTCCTATTAGCATATAAACATGCTATAATTTCTTCAACCTTTTTTTTTTAAAAGTAACTCTCTTTACCCTATAAACCTCTACCTAGTTACAACATTATTTCTCTGTTCCCCTTTACAGGAAAACTAGAAATCTTCTTATATTCTCAATCTCCAATTCCTCTCCTTCTTTTCTCTCTTAAACCTTCTCCAGTTAAGCTCTTGCCCCCACTATTCCACCAAAATTGCTCTTGTCAAGGTCACTAGGGCCTCCATGTTGTTAAATCCAATAGACAATTTTCAGAGTCCTTGACTTTTCTGATCTATCTGCAGCATTACCATGGAGGATTACTGCCTCCTTCTTGAAACACTTTCTTCACCCAGCACCCAAGACTCTGTCCTACAGTTTTCCCCTCCTCTTCTCTTCCTGAATTCACATGCATCCTTCAGAGCTAAGGAAAAATGTCATTTCCTCAGGGACACACTTCTTGACCTCTTATACTAGGTCTGGTTTCTCTGTATTTGTTCTCATTTACTTTCAAAGTTCTTTTTCATAGCATGCCAATTAGGATCAAATAAGTATTTATTAACTTAGTTGTTTGAATTCTGTCACACTTCTAGAATGTAAATTTCATGATTGAAAAGACATTTCTGTTTATTGTGGTATCTCCAGCACTTAGCGCAGTGCCTTAAACACAGTAACTGTTCTGTATTTAACTGATTCCTTGTTAAGAAAGTAATTGGGGATCTTTCTTCAGACACTGGACCAAAAAGGATCCAAGCTATACCATGGTTTCTATTTTCATAGTTTCCTTCTTCTGCCTTCCAACTTTCCATTCCCCTCCATTCCTCGCTCTTCCTTCCTTCTAAGGCAATATGTCATCCTGACCAATTCTCTTCATTTTTCTAACAAATTGGGCCTTATAGAACTGTTTGGTAATCAACTCAGAACTAGAAGTTGTCTCCTGATTTCTTATCTAGAAACATTCTCATATTAAGCTACCCAAGATGCTGTAACACCACACTGAATTGCTGCCTTTTTCAATTGTATCACTTTTTAAAAACTCTCAAAACATGCTAAAGTCATTAAGTTTCAGGGTAATAAACAGCACCTGAGAAGCAATAGCCTTTCTTACAGTTGCCAAAGGTTTTAAAAAAAACTGCAAAGAAATTTCTCCATAAGTCTGACATACCCTTTAATGCTCACAAAAAAGCTTTCCTTAGAGTCTGAGAAAAAGTATATACATATACACATCTGTTCTGAATATTTTAGCCAATATTTTGATGAAAATGAGTATAGTAAGTATAGTTAAGCTATATGCTTGCCACATACACCCATCAAACACCCCACATACCAGACAGAAAAATTACTTTCAGATGGTTGACTGCATTTCTAGGAAAATATCACGAGGTTATATAAGGTAGAGAATCACACATTTAAAGAGGAAGCAAACTGAATTAAATGGAAAGTCAGTAATTTTTAAAGGATAATAGTAACATATCTGGATCCAATAAAATAAGTAAGAATGAGCACTTTGATCTTTAGGGCCATATTTTAAAAAATTCATTTCTGGATAAAAGAAATAGCTTGGAAAAATTGAGTTGTAAACATTCAATGCGATGATTAAGCATTGGCTTTAATGATTTACAAATAATACAAATCAAATACAAACTTTGAATTCATTGACTTGAAATCCTTTCTGTTTCATTAATGGAGAACAAAATCAATTAAAATCTTATTTCCAAGAATAAGCTACATCTTGTTTGTGTATTTTCCTACTGATTTGTAAAAGTGATCCATACTTTATTTATTTATTTTTTATTTCAGAATATTATGGGAGGGTGCAAACATTTTGGTTACATATACTGCCTTTGCCTTGCCCAAGCCAGGGCTACAAGCGTGGATTAATAAAATGTGGTATATGCATACCATGGAATACTATTCAACTACAAAAAAAAAAAGAGATCTATACTTTAAGTGGGAAACAAATGAATTGTTGAAGGAGAAAATACTGAACTGCATAAAAAAATTACATGGCAATTTTAACACTTGATTCTAAGGCTAATCATATTTTGAACCAAATTACCTCTTGTAAACATTCCACTTAAAGAAGGAACAAGCTATACACATTGGAGTTCAGAAAGACAGGTTTTTCTTAGTTGAAATGTTGCCACTGTGCATAAACATAATTCCTTTACATTAGAGGGGTATGGTAGGAATGAAAAAGGACTTAGATGGTTTAAATACTGTTTAAGTGGCAAAATAGTTCTGGGTCCTCCTCTGAAGGCTCTCGTGGGTACAAAATGAACTATGCTAAAATACTTGGCTCCTTGTGGTGCTCAACATTAATATAGATGTACACAAGAAAGACTGCATAGAAATGAAAATATTATTTGGTTAAAAGTATGCGGTTCTCAAGTTAAAGAACTGCAAATTAAAGCAATCTATTTTTAAAAAAATTAGTAAAGCAGTGTCTTGCAAATACTAAATATATGGAAGACAGTCACCCTTCTCATGAAAAGTAAAAAAAGATGACAATGATTATCAACAAATATCATCATTTAAAAATAAATGAAATCTTGTAATAACTTTACAATTCCTTTCACCTATTTTTCTTTTGGTGATCATATTTCTTAGTGAAGCTAGCAAGTCACTGGTAAGAAAGGTAGAGATGAAAAACTTAAGACACACTAAAGTTAATTTCTTAGGATTTCACACATAATCCACAGAGTCAGTCCATGAATATAGAATTTCAAGTTCCTATCCCAGTGCTCTTTTCACCACATCAAATTGCATCAGTGATGAATCATTCAAGACCATTGCCTTACACAAAAATCCAATTAATTTTTATTCAAAATAATTTAATGACTTGTATGATTACTGTTTTTTGTTTCAATGTCCTCTCACTTAAGAGTTGAGAAAAAGTATACACCTATACACATCTGCAAGTTGCCAGCTTGCAACTATTGCAAAATATTCTTAAGGCTATGCAAAGAACTAATGGAAGATTAGAGCATAAACTGTGGATGCAACTTTGTGGTTATAGTCCAGTGCCTTAACAATGAAGAAAAATAAATTGGTTTGACATGATGTGTTACTAATAAAACAATGCTAGGTTGTCATATGTACATTTTAAATGGCTATATATCGTTTTAATTATTTGCTCAAATGTCTCTAGTCATTAAAGTAATCTGTATATAATTTTTAGTCATCTCTTCTTGAACAACACCAAATATTACACTTGACATTTTCTATCCTCAGGGATCTATGTCTTCCATGAGTTCTGGCAAACTGTTTTGCAGTGATATCAGTAATTCCACAAGTAGCTTGGAGTATAGAACACCATGTACTAATCTTTCTAGTTAGTTTTTACTACTTTAGTTTGGACTTTTATCACAAATAAGATTTACTCTAGAAAATGGTTCACATCTGGCTTTTCTGCAAGATAAAAATGAAGAATGAAGATGACATCCAACAAGCCAACTGTTGGGCAGGCTTCAACTTTAAGAATAGAGGTTTTTCCAAATGCTTATCTGTAAGTCAGCTATTTGGAACTTAAAACACAAAGAAATTTTATCATTAGCATTTGAGTCTTTAAGAGGAGTTGCAAAAGTCTATTTCAATATTTTCCAAAATATATTCCATCAAACACTAGCTCCACAGGGAAGTTAGTAAGTATTATGTGACCCAGAAAAACCTGATTCAATATACACACACTTTTGGGAAACAACAAATTAACCCAAATTCAACAAGACTTTCAAAGCTGTTAGTATGCTAATGTGCATTTATTAAAATCCAAGAGGGGGAAAAATATGCAAAACTTCCCAATCTTATTTAACCATATAATCTTTTTTTTTTCTTTTACAGATTCTCTTTCAGAACTAGTGATCTGAAGAACATACTTAGGAAAATGCTAGATTATTTAAAACACATTGTAATTTGAAAGCTAACATGGACAGCTCTATTTAAATTTCACCTAGCTGCTATTTATTACATTTTTTCCCATAGGGGAAAATGAATTCTGATTTCAAAAGGAATAAATGTATTGCCTCCTGCTCCAGGGGATAGCATGATTAGGTTTTCTATTGCAGAGCAGAGTAGATAATCCCAGACACTCACAACCTTATACTACTTCTGCCCAGAGAATATGTTAAGTGTGAATAAATGTAGGTATATCTTTCCAGAGCAGTAGCTTCTCAGGTTCTTCAAATTAAAAAAAATAAGGAAATCAGCCTTGTGTCATACAAGGTCTCTGATTTGTATTTTCTAGTATTAATATCTGCTTCTATATTCAATTTATCTGTAAATTGATTCTTCTTAAAGTTAGCCAGAGTTTTTCAACAATGGTACTCTTGGCATTTCAGGCCAGATCATTTTTTATTGTTGGGAGCTGTCCTGTGCACTACAGGATGTTTAGTAGCATCCTTAGCCTCTAACTGTTAGATGCTAGTAGCAACCTCCACCCCTCCCCAACCCCGGCCACTGTGACAACCACAAATGTCCCCAGAAAGGCTAAACATCCCCTGGGGGAAATATTGACCCCAGATGAGAATCACTGAGTTAGACTATTTCTATACTTGGCTTTTCCATTCTTCTACAAGGGGGCACTATTTCATCTAGCTCATATCTTTTTGTTGATTAATTCGTGTAAAGCGTTTTTTTCCCCCTCTCATAGTTGCATCAACTTTGTAGATTTGGCCTGCTAATCTTTCCATTTTATCCACATATTAATACTCTGGAACTTTTAAAAGTTCTTTTTCTTGATCTTACTGTTTTATCCATTACCTAATATCTTGAATTCTTCCAGAGTGATCTTTTCTTTCTAGGTTTCATTCCTTTAAAGTCTCCAACTATTTTATTTATTTTACATATTATTTTCTTCTTTTCTTTTAAAAGCAAGTAATCTAAAACTTAAAAAGGTGTGGGGGCTGAATTGTTTTCAGATTTCTGATGCTGAGAAGTTATAATGGGACCCTTCTGGCCAGCATGTAAGCTGATAATTTCAATAGTGGAGCTTAAAAAGACTTGGAAAGGGCAATTTGAAGTGTTACTATTCGAATGCTCTTCTTTCTACTTTGGTTTGCAAAACCAAACCAAAAGAAGCCAAAAAGCTCTATTCATATTTCTTTTAATTGCTATAATTTAAATGGATGCTTATTGTCTTGGTAGAGGAACCAAACAAGAGGGTATGCTTCTAGCCCTTTTGTCCTTTACTGAGTCCCTTCAGTAAAGGGAGAAGAGGAAGTGCTGATTTGATCCATCAGCACTTGAAAATCTTTGGGACATTTTTATTTATGAGCAGCAATAATATATTATACCATCTAGGCACCATTTCTTGAGCACTTTCTATGAGGCAAGAACTGTGCTAAGTATTTGACACATGTTATCTCATTTAATCCTCATAAAAACACTATGAGTAGCATTGCTATTCCATTTTAGATAAGGAAACAAAAGTATACGGAGGTTAAGTTTCAATTAAGCTCAAGGTCAGTCAGCTGTTAAATATCAAGCTGTCATACCAAATTCAGGTCTGTCTGACCTCACAAGTCATGCTCTTCTATTTTCATCAGTAAAATTGTACTAATTATGAAAGTGTGCCTTCCCTAGATGATTACTGTAATTTTTACATTAGGAATATACTATTTTCTATTTCTACATCAAAATATTGCCAAACTGCTTTTCCATCAATTATGTGGTCCCTTATGACCATCAGTTTGATGCTCAAAACTATTTTGTGAAGCTAACCAACTTGTAGTCCTTATGAAATTTATTAAATAAGTCTAAAAGAATAAGAATTTCTGAACTTTTACCTGATAAGGAAGCTTACTTCTATTTAAAAAACACAGGAAAGAGAGTAGGCTTATATTTAGAAATAAAAGAAGTGTGAATGCATTGTGCATATTTGATCCTTTAAGAAATGTCTGAAATAATGCTACTAATTATAATTTAACTGCCCAAAAGATTGAATGAATTTGCAATACAAGGAGAAAGGCAGTGTTGAGGTATGATAAGAAACCTTGTAATCTACAGATGCTATATCCTTAATCAAACCGATAATACTCAGTTTATGATATCATTGCCCATAGGCCCTTCATCATACTGCTATAAGTCATTCAATCTGTTTGCTGTGCATGTGGATAAAAGGAACATGGTATTTGGTTTTCATGTGTCCCAATCACTTGAGTGGAAAATGATCAGGTATAATGTTATAGAAATTAATTTTCCTTAATGCACAATGAGTGCAAATAACATTTATGAGAAACATTTCTAAAATACCAACTTGCATTTATTCATGTGCTTTTTGTGCAGTTCTGGATTTTCAATAAATCAGAAAATGTCTGGATTCCTATCTTCAAACCAATACTGCTCTGTGATATTATTGTAAAAAATATGTTTTTCTCCTGTTCACATAAAATATGACCACTCATGGCCACAAAGGGACTTGCCAACTGTGTCTACCTTTTAGCAGGTTTCTATGCATGGAAATGTGCTATGATGGAATAGCAAGTGAAAGCAGTCCATGAACAGCAAAGAGGAACAGCTGATGGGAAATATCACCATTTTGAAAAGTTGCCAAGCAACTGATGTCATCAAATTTGAACCATTGCCTTTGAAGCCTGAGCAATGTGACCAAATAGTTAAAGTGATTTAATGCTATCTTTCCCCCTTTCTATTTTCTATTTTCACATGAAATTTTCTATGGTATAATGACAATAATGAAAATAAATACCTAACCTACTGGGAACTAAGGCAATTTACAAGGTGTTGTCATTAAATTCTCACAAAAACTCTAGGAGACAGATATGATCATCTTCATTAAACAAATGAGAAAAACTGAAGCCCACAGCAACACCCCCAAGGTCACACTGAAGTAACTGGATGGCAACAGGATTATCAAGTATGGCTGATGCTACAGCCAATGCTAGTAACTACTAATCTAAGTTGTTTCCCCTATTGGTACCTGTGTTTCCAGAAATTATTCTTGTCTATCCTTTTAGGAAAGTTAAGCCTATTTTATGATCTCTGATTTCAAAAGGACATATACATTGTTGCTCATTTTCCACTCCAATTTAATAGTCTTTTCCTAAGGTCTGTCAGGGCCATGCCTATGTAAATGAATGCTCATTATAGTGCCAGTAAATATAAAACAACATATAAAATCAGAACTAGTTTTGCTTGCCTGAAATCAAATTCTTGAGTTTGGAAGGAGTAATGTAATTTTTAGAAATTATTTTCCTACAATTTAGAAAATTATTTTGATCACATCTAGCTGGCTAGTACCACTAGTAGGGTCAAGAAATATTTATGGGTACTTAATCCCAGCTGTACAACTTACTAGTTGGTAAGTTATTTAACTTCTATGTATTTTATATTTCCCATCTGTACAATAAGGATTTTATTGGGATATATCTCATAGGGTTGTTGTGAAGATTAAATGGGTTAATACCTTTTAAATGCTTACAACAGTGCTTGGCTTACCTAAAAAGCTCAACAGGTATTATAGTAAGTCCTCACTTAACGTTGTAGGTAGGTTCTTGGAAACCACAACTTTAAGTGAAACAATGTATAACAAAACCAATTTTTTTCTTCATCATTGTAACAAAATGATGTTGAAGGAAACAACGGTATTTGAGGACTTGTTATACATCATTTCGCTTAAAGTTCAGTTTCTAAGAACCTATCGATGATGTTAAATGAGGTCTCATTGTATTTACTTATTTTCTGGAAGGGCTATCTACTGTCCATCCATATTGTACATGTCTAATTGCTTAGGGTCAATAAGTGTACTTCTTTCAACTCACTTTTAACAATTAGAGGGTTCATGATATAAAATGAGAAACTTGGTTAAACAACATACTTTAAAAAACCACAATTAGGATGTTTTCAAATAATTTTCTTTATATCTGTGTTTCTTTGTAACTGTGCTTAATAACAGAGCTCTCTTATTTTTCTCTTACATATTGAACTTTAAAATATGAATGTACTCAGAATATAGCAAGTAAATATGCATTCAACTAAAAGCACATACAAAGAACAGTGTTATGTCTCATTTGCTTCTCAAAATCCTACCAAGATTCTTATAATCTTAATGCTGAACTCTCTTTGAGTAAACAGATAATCCGGGAAGTTAACAGGAGAGTAATGGTGGTTAAACTCACATACTTCAAAATAAGAGTACTTGTGACTAAGAACAAAATTGAACACTCTAAGGATAAAGGACTTACACACTGCATTTTAAGGTATCACACAAGTGCTAAGAAGTTAAATTACTGTCATTTCCAGAAAATATCAAATGTGAATGTTTTTGCACTTTAGTTTTTTTGCAGTATATTTCAGCAGGATTGTATATTTTCATTATAATTATTTTCAAATACAAGAAGATATTGTCACATTAGGGGTCTGTATAATAGCACTACTTTATAGGTTAAATAAAGAAATTGTCTTCCATTATCGCTTATGAAGGTTTGAAGTAATCTGTAAAGGGGCTTTTAGGGTCTGGGCTGAGAAATTTATACAAAACCTCAGATCTCAGACTTAGGTTTGAGAAGGTGCCGGATATATGGTGGAGATGATTAACATCTAGAAACCACAGATGATGATTACTCATCATTTAAAACACAGCATAAATGTCACGTCTACTCATTTGACTTCCTAGGCAGACTATAGGGCTTCATTTCTTGGGCCACTGAAGCACTTTGTGCACACTTTCCCCCTACTTACCTGAAGTGACTGCAATGCATCTCTTTGTTTCTTCCCTTTGGGTTATAATTGCCTTACAGGTAGAATTTATGGTTTTGTTCATCTTTGTATCCCAGTGTCTACCTGGCTTTATGTATACAACAAGTATGGTTGACTTAACAAATGGATTAATTGTTGGGAAAATTATGTCTACAAATTCCTGCGTCTGACAGGTAGGTTTTATTATCTAAGATTTGATTTTAAAAAGGTAAATACATTAAACTGTTAGTTACCTGGAACAACCTTCAGGTTGTACTAGGGAATCTCCACTGAAGTATCGAAAGGTATCTATATTAAAGGTTTAGATTAAACCAAACCACTATATAGTAAGATTATATTTGTTTCAGGTTCAAACGTTTAAAAAACAAACATTGGAGAATTCAAGATGGCTTACCAGGGGTGCCCCACATTTGCCTCATACACAAAGAAGCACCAAAATAACAAGTAGATAACCAAATGTCAAATGGAGTTTCTAGGGGAGAACACTGGAATTCAGCAAGGAAGTGACAAAGACCTTGTGAGGCAAAGGAACTTAGGATGGTAGCAGAAAGAGGGAAACTAAGCACATAGTTGGGATTGGTTTGGAGCAAGGGGGACTCCCCATTGTGGAAAAAAAGGTAAACAGAAGATGACTAGCAGTCCACATTCCCAGCACGGATACCTCTACCTGTAGGAGAACCCCACAATGCTCACAGGCCCTGAGGCCAGTGTAGAGAGCTGACTGGAGTCCACACATCTACATTACTCCAGAAAGGAACCCTGGATTGGGTTCTCTCCATGCCCTTAGGCCCAGGCTACTATAGCATGGCACCATTTGAGGTCAAGCCACTGCCAGAGCGCATCCTGCCCAAGGGCTCAACAACCTCTGTATCTCCACATCTCTGGAGCCTTGACATCACCCCACCACACCCACACAAAAGGCTGTAGGGGCCATGACCTCAGCTGGACCCAGCGGTGCATATGTGAACCCAGCACCTGAGCCCATGCAATGCCTGGAACCCCAGGGAACAAGGGGTTCAGCACAGCAAGGATGTCACCTCCAAGACAGAGGAAGCCAACATGTGTGCTGCTCCCCAGAGCCTGACATCCAATTATCCAGGACCTGTCTCTGCAGGAACCCCACATACTCTAGCAGCAGAGCTGCTGTGTGACCCCCTCAGACTCAAGGACTGGCCTTTGCATGGCCTACCACTGCCAGTAACCCCACCCACTCCAGTGAAGGAGCTGCTATGAATTGGCATGCCATTCACCCTAAGCCTCAGGCCAAAGGGCCAACTCACCCAGGGCCTACCACTGCTGGCACCATGCCCACTTCAGCAGAAGAGCTTTTATGCAGCCTCCCCCACCCAAGAATGGGCCCACCCAGGGCCTGTTACTGCGGGCAACCTCACTCACTCCAGTGGCAGAGCCACTTTGCATCACCCCTAGGGGCCTGAGAACAGGCCTACCCACGTCCACTATCACTGCAAGCGATCCCATCGACTTTGGCAGTGAAGCTGTTGTATACCTCCCCCAAGGGGCCCGAGGACTGGCCTACCCGAGGCCTGCTACCACCAGTGACCCTCTCCCCATCTAGCAGCAAAGCTGCATGCACCTCCATCAGGAGCCTGAGAACTGACTCACCTGGCAGCCCCCAGCCCCAACAAAGTTGCACTGCACTGTAGCCACCACAAACACCTATAGCCTAGTCCACTAAGGCATTTGGAGATACCACACAAGATGACTACAGCCAAGGAAATCACATGGAGACTACACTACTACACCTACCCAGAACCAAAGCCAAAACATCCACCCAAATGACACTATAGACTATATCTATGAGAAAATGTCTTTCCCTATGAAAGCAAATCCATAAAATTAAAAGAAGTGACTGTTCCACCAGATTCACAGATACCAATGTAGGGACATCAGAAACATGAAGAAGCAAGGAAACATGACACCTCCAAAGGAGCACAATAATTCTCCAAAAACAGATCCCGAAGAAATTTATGAAATACCTAAAAAGGAATTCAAACTAATGATTTTAAGGAAACTCATCAGTAAAAAAGAAAATAAAGGTATACAATTCAACAAAATCAGGAAAAGATTTCATGATCTGAATGAGAAATTCAGTAAAGAAATAGCTATCATAAAGGAGAACCAAACAGAAACCCTGAAATGGAAGAATTCAAAGAAAAATAAAAAATACAATCAAGAGCTTCAACAATGAACTAGATCAAGCAGAAGAAAGAATTTCTAAACTTGAAGATAGGTCTTTTGAAATAACCCAGTCAAATTAAAAAAAAAAAAAAAAGAATTAGGATGAACTAAGAAAGCCCACATGGCATATGGGACACCATAAAGAGACCAAATATTTCAATTTTGGGTATTCCAGAAGGAGACAAGATAGGCAGAGGCATAGACAACTTACTTAACAAAATTGCTTAAAACTTCCCAAGTCTTGCAAGAGATATAGACTTTCAGATAGAGAAAACTCAAAGTACCCCAAATAAAGTCAATCCCCTTGGTTTTCTCTAAGGCACATTATAATTAAACTGTCAAAAGTCAAAGACAAAGGAAAAATTATAAAAACAACAAAAGAAAAGCACCAGGCCACATATAAGGGAACTTCCATCAGACTACCAGTGGATTTCTCAGCAGAAACCTTATAGGCCAGAATAGAATGGGATGATATATTCAAAGTGAAGAAAGCAAAAAACCTGCCAAGTAAGAATACTATACTCAGCAAAGCTATCCTTCATTGATGAAGGAGAAATACATTCTTTCCCAGATAAGCAAAAAATGAGGGAATTCATCACCATTAGACTGGCCCTACAAGAAATGCTTAAGCGACTTCTGCATTTAAAAGTAAAAAGACAATAATTTCTAATATGAAAGTACATGGAAGAATAAAACTCAATGGTAAAGTAGAAACACAAATAAGCAAGAGAAAGGAATCAAATCTTATCACTACAGAAAACTATCAAACTGCAATAAACAGTGAAAGTAAAAACAAAAAAGGATATACAAAACAATCAGAAAACAATTATGAAAATGAAAGGGGTAAATCCTCATCTATCAATAACCACCTTGAATTTAAACAGTTTAAATTCCCCAATTAAAAGACATAAACTGATGGAATGGATAAAAAACAAGACCTAACTATATGCTGCCTATAAGAAAGTCACCATACCTGTAAATATACACACAGACTGAAAGTAAAGAAATGGAAAAAGATATTCCTTGCAAACAAAAATCAAAAACAAGTAGGAGTAGGTGTAGGTATACTTATATCAGATAAAATACACCTCAAGTAAAACAATATAAAAGGAGTCAAAGAAGGTTATTATATAATGACAAAGAGATCATGCCAGCAAATGGATATAATAATGTAAGTATATTAATATATGCACCCAACACAGGAGCACTGAGATATATGAGGCAAATATTATTAGAGTTAAAAGGAGTTATAGGCCCCAATATAATAATTGGGGACTTCAACACCCCATTCATAGCATTGAACAGATCATCTGGACAGAAAATCAGCAGAGAAACTTCAGACTTAAACTGTACTATAGACCAAATGGATCTAATAGATAGATACAGAACATTTTATTCAACAGCTACTGAAGACACATTCTTCTCATTAGCACATGGAAAATTCTCGAGGACAGACCATATGTTAGGCCATGAAACAAGTCTCAATAAATTAAAAAAAAATTGAAATCATGTCAGGTATCTTTTCAGATCACAATAAAATTAAGCCATGTAGTAATAAGAGAAATGTTGGAAACTGTGCAAGTGCATGAAAATTAAACAACATGCTTCTTAATGATCAATGAATCAATGAAGAAATTAAGAAGAAAATTTAAAAATTTACTGAAACAAATGAAAATGAAAACATAACATAACAAAATCTATGGGTTACAACAAAAGCAGTACTAGGCAAGAAGCTTATAGTAAGAAGTACCTATATCATATTTCAGAAAAACAACCTAGGTATTCAAGGAACCAGAAAAGCAAGAACAAACCTAAATTAGTAGAAAAAAATGTGAAGATTAAAGCAGAACTAAACAAAATAGATTAAAAAATAAAGGAGGTCAACAAAAGTTGGTTTTTTGAAAGGATAAACAAAATCAACAAACCATTAGATATACTAAAAAGAGAGATGACATAAATGAATAAAATCTAGAAATAAAAATGAGACATTACAACTGATGTCACAAAAATACAAAGGACTACTAGGGACTATTAAAAACAACTATATCCCAATAAATTGGAAAACCTAGAGAAAATGGGTAAATTCCTGGATACACATAACCTATCAAGATTGAACCAAGAAGAAATAGAAAATCTGAACAACCAATGAGTAATGAGATTGAATCAGTAATTCAAAGTCTCCCAACAAAGAAAAGTCCAGGACCAGATGGCTTCATTGCTGAATTCTACCAAACTCTAAAAGAAGAATCGCACCAATTCTTTTCAAACTATTCCAAAAAATGAAGAAGAAGGAATTCTTCTAAACTCATTCTATAAGGCCAACATTACCTTGATACCAAAACCAGACAAGAACATAACAACAAAAACAAAAAACTATAGGCCAACATCCCTGATGAACATGGAGGTAAAAATCCTCAACAAAACACTAGCAAACTAAATCCAACAGCACATCAAAAAGATTATATCCTATGAGCAAGTGGGATTTATCCCAGAGATATAAGGATGGTTCAACATACACAAATTAATAAATATGATATATGAAGGCCAAAAAACAAATGAACATCTCCATAGACACAACAAAAACATTTGATAAAATTCAACATACCTTCATGATAAAAACTCCTAACAAATTAGGTATAGAAGGGACATAATACAATAAAGCCCATATATGACAAACCCACAGCTAACATCATACTAAATGCAGAAACTAAGAACTGGAACAAGACAAAGATTCCCACTTTTACCACTCTTATTCACCATAGTACTGGAGGGTCCTAGCCAGAGCAATCAGGCAAGAGAAAGAAATAAAGGGCATCTAAATTGCAAAGGAGGAAATAAAATTGTCCCTGTTTGAAGACAGCATGATCTTATATATAGAAAAGCCTAAAGACTCTATCAAAACACCTATTAGAACTGATAAACAAATTCAGTAAATTTGCAGGATACAATATTAATATACAAAATCATTAGCATTCCTGTACATGAACAACAAACCACCTGAAAAAGAAATCAACAAGGCAATCCCATGTACAACAGATACAAAAAAATTTCCTAGGAATAAATTTAACTAAGGAGGTGAAAGACCTCTACAAGGAAAACTACAAAACACTGATGAGAGAAATTAAAGAGGATACAAAAAAAAATGGAAAGAATTCCCATGTTCATGGAATGGAAAAATTAATATTGGTAAAATGACCACACTGTCCAAAGCAATCTACAGATTCAATGCAATCCCTATCAAAATACCAATGATATTCTTCACAGAAATAGAAAAAAACAATCCTAAAATTTGTATGGAACCACATAAGATCCCAAATAGCCAAGGCAATCCTGAGCAAAAAGAACAAAGCTGGAGGCATCACACTACTGGACATCAAATTATACTACAAAGCTATCATAACCAAAACATCATGGCACTGGTATAAAAACAGACACATAGACCAATGGAATAGAATAGAGAACCCAGAAATATATCCATGTGTTTGCAGCCAACTGATTTTTAACAAAGGCACCAAGAACATACATTGGGGAAAGGACAGTCTGTTCAATAAATGGTGCTGGGAAAACTGGATATCCATATGCAGAAGAATGAAACTAGACCCCTGTCTCTCATCATACACAAAAATCAACTTAAAATGGATTAAAAAGTTAAATTTAAGACTCACAACAATAAAACTACTTGAAGAAAACATATGGGTAACACTTTAGGACACTGTCTGGGCAAAGATTTTATGGCCCAGATTTTGAAAGCACAGAGAACAACAACAACAAAAAATAGATAAGTGGGATTGTATCAAACTACTAACAAAAAGCTCTGTACAGCAAAGGGAAAAATTAGAGTGAAGAGACAACTTGTTGCATCAGAGAAAATATTTTCAAACTATTTATCTGACAAGGGCTTAATATCTAGAATACAAGGAACTCAAAAAACTCAATAGCAAAAAACTCCCAAATAATTCCATTAAAAAGTGACAAAAGGACATTAACAGACATTTCTCAAAAGACATACAAATGACCAACCAGTATATAAAAAAATGCTCAACATCACTAATCACTAGGGAAATGCAAATCAAAACCACAATGAGATATCATCTCATCCCAGTTAGAATGGCTATTACCAAAAAGACAAAAAAAAAAAAATGTAAGGATGCACAGAAAGGAAACTCTTATACACTGTAGATGGGAATGTAAATTAGTACAACCATTATGGAAAACAGTATGGAGGTTCTTCAAAAAACAAAAATTAGAACTATCATATTATCCAGCAATCTCACTACTGGATACATACCCAAAGGAAAGGGAATCAGTATGTCTAAGAGACATCTGTGCTCCTATATATTTTGCAGCACTATTCATAATAGCCAAGATATGAAATCAAAGTAAGTATCCATGAAAAGTTGAATGGATAAAGAAAATATGGTTAAACAATGGAATACTATTCAGCCATAAAAAGTAATGAAATCCTGTCATTCATGGCAACATGGATGAGCCTGGAAGACATTAAATGAAGTCAGGCACAGAAAGATAAACACTGCATGCTCTCACTCATATGTAGAAGCTAACAGTTAAGCTCAAAGAGAGTAGAATGATGGCTACTAGAGGCTTGAAAGTGTACTAGTGAGCTGGGAGTTGGGAGAGCTTTGGGAGAGGGTGGTTAATGGATACAAAATTACAGCTATATGGGAAGAATAACTTCTAGTGTTCTATAGCACTATAGGGTGACTACAGTTAACAATAATTTACTATATAATTTCCAATAGCTAGAAGAGAGGATTTTGAATATTCCCAACACAAAGAAACAGTGACTGTTTAAGGTGATAGATATGCTAATTACCTTGATTTGATCATTACACATTGTATACATGTATTGAACTATCACTCTGTATCCCATAAATATGTACAATTATTACGTACCAATTTAAAAAAAGCTTAAAGATCATACTGAATGAAAAAAAAACTTTGCTTACTTCTTCTCCTTCTTTTAAGCATTTATACATTTCTTTTCGCCTAAGATGTTTATAAAAAGATATCAAGTATCTATAGGCTATCTAAATTTTCTAAAATTTAAACAGCATTCTATTGTATTAGTAGAGATATGATTTATGGAACATGATGGCACTAGATGCTTTAAACTGTAGTCTGAAGGGACTAACAATTTATAGCTATTCAGGTAAGAACCTAGTAAACATTTTTTTAAATAAAGTAATCAGTTATTAATCAATGACTTCATTTGGTGACTATAATTACTTTTTAAATCAAACATTTATTAAATACTTCAACATAAGTAGAAAATAGCCAGAAAGTTCTGGGACATAGAAAAACAAGAGTTGATACACATTACTGCCTATCCATTAATAGGTAGTCCATAAGTACTTGTGGAGTGAAAAAGAATAAAAAGTTCATATTATCTCATGGTGCAGGAGTAGGGATAGCAAAGAAGGTAGACCTCTATACTGCAGGTTTATGATATAATAGGGGAGAAAAGCAAAGGTCCAAATACCTTCAATATAAGACAGTTTAAAATAAGTGCCACCAGAATAATGTAATTGAGGAGTTATGCTAAAAGTACCATTATTTATTCTTTTGATAAAAAAACACATGTAAAGAGAATAACACAAAGTAAGACAAGTAGTCAGATTCTTTAGGATAATTTTGGGTAAAACTTCTCATTCATAATTATTAGCAAAGAGCAGTAAGGAAATAAGACATGTATGAGAAGGTATGTGATGACTGATCTTTTGGGACCAAAGCAGGGAGGCATATGGCCATGGTGGATAATTGAAGGGGTAGGTGGAAAGGGCTAGTTAAAAACAACATTCCTTCCGCTCAGCTCCCATTGATCAAGTCTGTAGTAACTAGCAGGAATCCTGTCCTTCCCCAAAGTATAAAGCTCCTCACTGAAAATGATTAATTTGAAGACTGGAAAGGGAGGAGCAGAGACTTCCAATTAAATCAATTCATTCTTGCAATAGGACCATAGGCTTTACTACTTTAACTTTAGGCAACTTTATTTGCAAGTCTTTCAGATATACTGTATCAATTTTAAGTATTTGTGACTGGGTTACTTTCTTGGTCATTCATGGAAAAACAAGGATCGAAGATTAAAAAAAAAAACCCTAGGTACATGGAAACTCTAGGTCTTTTTTGCCTTACAGACAGTATGTTTGTCCTATTTAAAATCTACTTCCACTCAAGTGCCAAATTAATTTTTCAGTTTTTTAAAAAAATACAAAAACTGAGATGAGATTTTCTCCAGAAAACTCTATCTAATTTTTTTTAATTTCTGGCTAATAAGGAGATAATTTTATTTTAAGGAAGTCATGTTAAAAGTATTCATTAAAAAAAGAAAAAAAACCACTTGAATTTTTCCAATTTGGCAACATCTAACATACAAGAAGTACATGTGATGCTAAAAAGATTTTCATAAATCATTATGAGCTGAAATGTTACCTACTGTTCTTATCTTTGGAAAATCTAGAATAATTTTAACTTCATGCCTCATATCGTTGCGATCCCACTTTGAAGCACATGAAGGACACAGATCAATTATAAAGATTCAAAAGCTATCAAGTAATTCTCACAACCCAAAAGCCTATTAAAGGAAATTGAGAGTCCCATGCCAGACATACATCCTATGTAAACATAAGAGAAGAACTCTTACCATAAGTTGGGGTGCTTTCTCGTCTTCCTTGACTACTTGATCTTCCTTTTTCATATTCATAGCAATATAAGACAGTATCTTCTTCAACAATATTAAACCTCTTTCGATATTCCTGATCCAGAAATGAATTTGGTGACTCAGATCCCTTATGCACTGGCTTGCCTACCATATGTCCTCTGAGGTCTTCACAAGGAAGGTTTCCTTTTTCATCTCTAACAAAGGGTTAGAGTAAAGGAGAAGGATATAGGAAAGTGTTAGGATGGTAAAATGGTAGAGGGTCAAAAATACTATTAACATTCTTTCCATACAATGTATGTTCTAATCTTTCTAAACTTTCTTCGAGGTTTGTAGGGCAATTTTTAATTATTCCTATTTTGCCAAAAAGCAAAAATGACTTGTCTCAACGTCATACAGCTAACAACTGACAGAGCTGGAAAGGAGCCATGGATCTTCTAACTTCTGCTCTAGTCTACTTTTCATTGTACCAGGTCATACAAAGAAAATTATCTCATCATAAAAGTTGCTTTTAGTGTTCAAGACAGTAGGTATAATAACAATGTTAACCACATATCTTTTTTTCTACCAGTTTATCTAATTGATTCTCAGTAAAAATTTGTATTGCTTAAAAACAAAGATGTGTTTAAGAACTACTATAAAGGGCACTGTGGCCTTAGGAACCAAATTAGCACTATATAAACTATTATTGTAAGAATTTCAAACAGCACATTATTAATTTAAAATAAATCTTAATGAAAATAGTTATTCTCAGTATTCAAACTCTATGTGTCTCATTTAAGAGCAAAAAGATACATTCATAGAACTCATTTTAAAGTAATATATCAAACTCTCATTACACAACATTTCTTGTGGCGAGAAGGTAAAGAAATTGTATAAAATATGGAGTTTAAGAATGAAATTTAAGGTGATGGCAAGTTGATTTTTTCTTCTGTAGGCTTTTAAAGAGAAAAATCTCTAAAAATTTATGATATCCCCCAAATCTATTACTCACAAATAGGTGATTGGGTCCATGAATGATATTTTGACAGAAATAGTCCTTTTAGAATTGGTTACATTGAACCCTATTTATTCTATGAAATGTTTCACTGATTAGCTATGAAATTTTTGTTAGAAGAGCTTGTCTTCTAGAACTGACTATAAATGTAAATGCAATTTCTTCACTTGTGGATCATTAGTTATATTTCTTCCAAGTACTTATTTCCAGTTACCCTAAACAGTGCCATGAATAAATGCTTTCAAACGAGAAAAAATTTAATTTTATGTTGAGTAATAAGACTAAAACAATCTTACATTTATAAACTGAATTATAAGACAGATAAACAGAACAAATTTTTAATTGCATCCTATTACGTATTGTAAAATGGTGATGAGCTTATAAAAGTGATGTCAATTCCAAAATATGAGTTTTAGTCCAGCAAAAACCTGTATTTCTGTGTCTGTGTGCAAAAGTTTAGGTTTTTTCCAAATGTAGAGAACTATATTCCCAGTATTTGAAATATGTATAAAGTAGTAAATAACATTCTCAAGACTAACTGAATCGGCCAAGTTGTCTTTATCTATTTAACTCATCACAAGGTAAGGTTGCCATTTGCATTGCCATTTACTCTTTTATTTTCTAATATAAAAGTACTGCTTATTACCAAGATATAACTATGTAGCCAGTTATTAGGCAACATGAAGGAAATAAATATAAAACTAAGCCAGAATTTTATTTTCAGTGAGCTGAAAACTTCCTGAACAAATTGGTACTTTTTGTTAGCCCACTATCAAAAAGAAATTGACACTGCAATTAGCTTGGAAACAACCCTAACAAATTCGTGGCACTGGAGTAAGGTCATGCCTGTTTGTAAACGGGCAGACTTCTCTATGAAGCCTGTGACATGAATGTTAACGTAGCTGAGATCAGACAGTGATTTAGCCGTATTAATATGCCATGCTATGTTCATATGGACGTTTCTTGGGGCAGTAAATTGGAAGGGCTGGTATTTGCTACTCTGTAATAATATGAAGGAGGAGCCTTATATCAGCAGGGCAGATTTGTTAAACATGTCTATACTGAACATATTAAAATATGATATTTCGAATTGAGGCAAGTACAAAGCAAAAATAAACTTTTCAATAGAATGAAGTGATACAAGTATTACGTGCATAAATGTGTGTGTATGTGTATGTTTATGTACGTACTGACGAGTCCCTCAAGAACTCAATGTATTAATTCATTCTGCTGTAAAGATTTTTTAATCTTTCTTAGTGTTAAACATATATACACATATATAATAAATCTATACATTTGCTCTAGAAAGGATTTAAGGAAACATTAAAAGAGCATCACTTTAGTGAACTTAGTGTATTTAATGGCACACAGTAGAGTTAATAAGAGAAATTAGTGCTTAAACTTCATAGTTCGAAGACCTACAAATTCTTCATTTTTCTCACAGGAAAAGAAATTTGGTTAAGTATAAAAATGTACTATTAATACATATTATGATAATGAAACTGTGTAGTCATAGACATATAACACAATACCAACCAAATTTCACTCACTTTACATACATGTGTTGTGCTTTATTAGAGGAAAAGAAACTTTTGTAATCACTTTTGTTTTCTGGAATAAGTGTGTTCGAAGAATTGTAATCACATAAAAAATTTCTGCCTAACTTGACAACTAGTCCTACCATTTTTAAGTCTTTGTATTTTTTTAAGATGAAAAAGCTTTTTATTATTTACAATTCAAATTAAACATATAATTTATGTATGTTCACATACCATCAAAATGTCTAATCCTGCATAAAGTTTTTTTTTTTAATGTGGGGAAAAAAGAAATGTTCAGCAGAGTTAAATTAGGTGAACCACATTCATCCTCAAAATGAGAAAATGGAAAAAAGTGTCAAGGCTGTATCTATAAAAAGAATGACAACTGTAAACGGTTTTATGACTATAACTTCAAGTCCAACCAGAAAATACAGATAATTTGAATAAGGCTGTGGTACAAAGGGGCTTTGATGCATAGATTATTCTGACTGCTATATCAAAAGATTATATGACTGGGTAACTAATAATTTGATTCAAAATGTATTTAGAATATTCTGATAAATTATATACTGACCAACTAAGAATCAATTACAGTGAGATAGTAAACACTAATTATGAATTTTACTGAAAAATTTGAAGCTTTCAAGCAATACTGACAAAAAAAGGACCAACATGTTGACATTTCAACCTCTCACATAATCTAGTATTTTTAAATAGCATGTTCAAGCTTTTTATTGCCTTCAATATACTGCCTTAATAATATCTTCTCCATGCTCTGAGGACAGAACTTTGTCCTCTTTAAGTGTACTCTTCTGTACTCTTTTACTCTTTTGTCCTCTTAAATGTATTTTAAGTACTTTTTGTCTAGGAGACACTTTATAACAAGTTCCTCCCCACCCAAAAGAAAAGAACATTAAAAAACTACAGAGATTTGATAAAATAATCTTTTGATATTTATCTGTACATGTAGCTGTCTCAAGAATAAGCCCTCTTAAAATAATCATTTGAACCGAAATAAAAATCTTTCAAATTAAAACAAAAAAAACCATAAAAGAGTTGCTTCCTATTTGGAACACACACATTTTCATTGCTCCTCACGCAAGAGTTTTCAGAAGGTCTGACACTGTCTTAATGAAATTAAAATGCAACTTACGTTTTAATAGGATTTTGGATGGATTTGTACATCTAATTGTAAACTGAACATAAAACTGTAAATTATATATTAGAAAGATTTATGAAATTCCAGCTTAGTAAATTATATCTTATAAACCATGTTCCCATAGCTGCATTTAATTCTCAAAAATAAGAACTAAAATATACATAAAACTGACTATAGCTTTATTACATCTTAGATGACAACCTAGCATTTATAGATATGCCATGTTGCCATGTAGCCATGTAGCATTTAGATCACATAATGTCAGTAACCATCACATATAATAGAATATATACTTCTGAAACACGAGGTATACTAAAGAATAATGAAAATTAATTAATGCAAGGAATTCAGTTCTTTCATATACTGAAGAAACTTAATTATGGCTTGAAAACAAGAGATATTAAATTACTGTTTTTGAATGACTGCAGAATTAATTTAAAAACTGAATCAAATTCTTTGTGATTGGTATTAATTATCCCCATTTAGTGCTGGCCCTTTTCCATAATTTTTGTATTTCACGAGGCTGGATATCACAATGCCTTTGGGCAGAACGCATTATGGCATAAAGCTGTATTCTTCCACACCTGCCAGGAATTTCAAATAATTTGGAAATGAAATAGAGATATAGCCTCAAGAAATCCAGAAAATAGACTTTAAAGACAATTCATTCCCTTGTAAACTCCCTCTACTTCCTAAAAGAAACATTAATGAACTAATGAAGGAAAAATTCTAGATACAGAAGTATTAGGGGGAAAATAATCTCCCTTCTCCTCATCATCTATAAGTATCTTACTCATCACCTACATTTAAGAAAGCATAAAAGTTATCTATAACTTCCTCTTTTTTTTTTTAAAGTACATGAAATGTTTTGAAATAACCTGAGATTTCCTGAGGATTCTTAGCTAAAAAGCCTTACTTATTCTTTACTTATTAAAATAATCCTAGTTGTTATTTAATATTACCTTCCTATTCTTTTGTATTACATGAGATAATGGGTGTAAGATACTTAATGTACAGTACGTGTTTAATACAAATTAGTTATTATTATTAACCAAAGCGTATTCTCTATAATGGGAATAATTTCCCAGAACTGAGAAAATATTCAAGATGGTCCTTGAGAATCAGCTTCACAGTTTACATACTGTTAGGTTAGTCTTTGGCTAAAAGCTGCCTGGAACAACATGATGGTTAGTTTTATACCTGGGAATATATGGTTCTGCAGGAGGAGGGGGAATGTAGAGATCTTGGAGGGCAGAACTGTCTCTCTTGGTGGGTGTACTGATGGTGCTGGAAGGTGTGGCAACGCTGCTTGTGGGACTTCTAGGTATAAGAGGCTGGTTAAAATGAAAAAGAAAATACATACGCACACAAACAACACAAACAACAACAACAACAATGACACATAGTTATCATTTTAAAATTATCTATTTCTGAAAAGTTTTTGAACTTGGCTGAAATCAAGAAGCATGTCATTTAGTATGTGGATATTCCTTTGAGTCTCCAAAACCAAATGATGTATTACATTAGAGGTTTCCACTTAGTTCCCAACTTACCTTATTCTTTGGTCTAACCACCTGAAAGCTATTTATAAGGCAAAAATACCATGCAGTGTTTCATAATGGGAAGATTTATTGCACAGTCAGAAACTTATTTAAATTAAATTAACTTTGTCAGAATCCCACCTTTGAAAGAAAGATAATGAAGAGTAACTCTCAAATTAGCTCACTCACATCCTGACTGCAATATGAGAAAACTATTTCAGATCTTCTCCCCAAAAACACAAACCATACTCCTAGATTAGTAAAATGTTACAGATTCTCAGAAAAGGTTACAAAAATCGGAGTATAAAAGGCCAATATGAGAGAGTATTTTCTAGGAAAATGTACTTTTTTTCTGTCAATACAAATAGTTAACTGTCTTAAAGCCATTTTGTGGTACAACTTCAAAAGTATGGTAATTAATGTAACACAATCATTTCAGCTTTCATAGGCACACCACACATTTATCTATAGTTTAAAATAATCTTTTGTTGCATATCTATAGTTCTCATTTTCATGGCTGTATCTAAATATTAAATAGGAGGGGTTTTTAAAAGTTAATGTATATATTGAATTAAGCAGTACATCAGGATGCAGTAACTTAAGAGCACTCCCAATTCCAAGCTGCATAGCACTTGAAAATAATCTAGTAGTTTAAGAAATTATTCTAAAGTGAAATAAAATTCACAAATTTTTATCTTTATCTTACAGATCTTATTGATTAGCTATGCATACAATTAACATACTTAAAATAAGAACTTTAGTGCAATTGCAAACACAAAAATAATGATCACAAAATGAACTGCATCTTCACATGATGAGATGTTATTTTAGCCAATAAGAAAACACTTTTAGCATATTTATATAGACCCACAGTTCTGTTACTTTAATACGCATTGCTGGACACTCAAAAATGGCATATTACAACTATTTTATATTGTGACAATACTTTTGTACAGATAAACAAAATTTGTTCAAAAAGCCAAGCATAAATACAATGGAAAGTACAATTTAGGTCACAGGGGTAGGCTACATAATTTAGGACTCAATTCACGGTTTTGACTTTCCTTGTTACACAGCTCACCTTAATAGCTTGAAATCGTACAACCTGCCAAAATGACGGTTAAGTTTTAATCTATGTGAAATAGAAATTAAAGAAAGAGAGAGAAGGGGAAAGGGATTGATAATGTATTTGGGGTCTTTACAATATTCCATCTTATATGATTTTAAAAAAGGTCAGAAGTTTTACATGCTAATTGAGGAATTTTAAGATATAATGAAAGTATGTAGTAAAGACTATTATGTTTAACTATGCTAATTTTGGGATAGTGTCCAGTTAAACTATGCCTGTCTTTTAGGAACAAAACTCTTGGGAATGGGAAATCCTGAGATTATATAGGCAAAGAGGAGTCACCTGTACTGAGGAACACCATGAAGCCTGAGAAAATAAAGAACTGTTTTCTTTCTAAGGATGTATTTCATGCTTCTACAACAGATTCTTGATTGATAGATTCAATGATACATATATATAGTCACTGTGATGTGACTCTTTATAATTGTTTTCCTCTCTGACAGGACATCTTGGTTTTAAATACAGATGACACTAAACAATAAGTGTGATAAAAATTTCATCACAATATAAATGTAATAAAGAAAACATTAATTGAACAGCATATTATTTTCCAATTCTTTTAGACAGATAGATACATCATGAAAGAAAAACTAATATCCGGTATGCTTTTTAAATGCTCTAATTGCTTTCTTACTTTAAAATATCCTAACACTGCAAATTAAGTTAAAACCAAGTTCTAAAAACATAAGCTTTTAAACATAATCTAACTTCAAATTTATTGTCTTTCCTCTCTTTTAGGGTCACTATTTCTATTTTGAGGACTTCTCTCCTTTACTTTTATTATCTATAGAACTAAAGATAATTTTTCCTGGTTAATACCTACCCCTTTCCTTCCTAAATAAAAAAGAAGGAAGGAGAAAGAAGTAGTAGCAGTCAATAGTTACAAGTATATTTTAAATATACCTTAAGTGTGAGGTAAAGGATCAAGAGGATATTTTATTCTGTCTGGACTATTACTAGGATTGTCTACCTATGGTACTTTTACTTTTCCCTTTCCAGGAAATTTAAATATTAGCCACATCAACTTCCTTCAAATTGCTATTTCTCTAGGTTTCTATTTTTATGGGAGTTGCTATTAATGTCATCACTTAATGTAATTAAATTAGTACATACACAGAAGAACAAGACTCTTAAATATGCTCAAATAGATAACGGGTTCGATTTTGCCAAGCTGGTTCAATTAATTGAACTGGTTGAAGAAAAATAATTTAATCTTTCAGAGAAAAAAGGAATTAGTCAATCCTGTTGTTTAACTCAAGTGGCTTATTATTTTATTGACCAGTAAATCATAGAAAATATTTCAACTGGTTTATCATGCAGATAGTATCTGGCTTATCAGTATGCCTTGTACAAAGTAAAGCTCATTGTAAATATTCAATATATTCAGTATATTTGTCTACTAGTTGTGCAATTTTTATCAAGCTAATCCAAGCTAAAAAACATTCTTTTTGAGAATCATAATAAAAAACAACTAAGACATTTAGCAATGAAAAAATAAAATTCAGTGAAGTAGAAGCTTCATGGGAAAATGAAAATAGTTACTTAACCCAAAAGGAGGTCTCTGTGAAAATTTAGAATTATCACCTCTTAAAAAATTTTCTAACTTTGGACAAGAATTGAAAGAATGAAAAATTAAATAACTAAAAGAATGAAAAACGCATTAAGTAACACTAGAAAGATAGGTAAAATTTGACTAAATCAAGCACAGAATGATACAATTAGTTAAAATTATCAGAAAGAAATTCCTAACTGTAACAAGTGACATTAAAAATACACCTACCACCAATAGCCACTTAACTTTGTGAAAATACACAAAAAGTAACAAATTTAGCTTCTCTCAACTCAAAAAACAACAGTTCAATTCAAATTCAAATTTTAATAAGCATAATTCTTAGAATGAAAAAAAAATCTAATTATGAGAGTATAATAATGCAAAAAGATAGCCTTTCTTATTCTGGCAACATTTACTTATAATCATTTGTTTGTAACAGTTTAAGAAAAGCTATTATCATCCACTATAAAGAATTTTCAATTTAAGAAAGGAAGTAGAATTAAAGGGTGATATTATTTTCATTTATCATTTTGACATTTTGATCTCTTATATTGGTAAAATTTGTATGGGAAGAGAATTCAGAACTATCAATACTTATGGATAAAATGGATAAAATACAAGGGTATTACTTTAGGATTACATTTTGTTATTTAAGTAAGCATGAAGCTTCAGTATAACTTGATACACTGTGGTATACAATCAAGTATGACATAAATCTATTTTGAATCCCATCCAAAAGGGTTTATTTCCTGGAAGGACCTTGCCATATCATTTAGTTTTCATTTCAATGGTACTTGTGACATAAAAATATCCTTCCACATATTCAGTGAGGCTCTAACAGGGAAGATACATTTGCATGTATGTTGTTACTTTTATAAAACAAATCTATGATAGATTTCTGGGGGAACTGGTATGCATCTCTTAAAATGCCCAAATCCTAAATAAAATAATCATATATGTCTCTTCAAACATACATTTATAACCTTAGGTCAATTAATGATAACTTACTATTGTTAACAGGAGTCAGAAATCTTGTAGGTTAAACTTACACATACATTTTTCATAGTCAGTGTGAACATATACATACTGTAAAATTGTGCTCAAAAATATGGTATGGCACAAACTCTGAATCATGAGTGATGACTTTAGCAATAATATCATACTCATCTAGTTTAAACATCATTAGAAGACTGTGATTGTTGTAAAATAAAATTTTTAGCTTCTGTAAGGGCTCACTGAAATCTCACTTTAAATCTTCTGAGGGGCCAGGCATGGTGGCTCATTCCTGTAATCCCAGGTACTCAGGAGGCTAAGGCAGGAGGATCACTTGAGCCCAGGAGTTTGAGGCTGCAGTGAACTATGATCATGCAACTGCACTCCCGCCTGAGTGACAGAGTGAGATGCTGTCTCTTAAAGTAAAAATCCTCTGATGGCTCAGGCCTTTTGTGTGCCCCCCCCCATTTTAATATCTCTAAGGTAACTGAGCACATCTGGAAGGTATTAGTATACCTCTGAAACCTCTATAGTCTTAAAGACTATGAGAAAAACTTCTATACTTAAGAAACTACATTTGACATTGAGGTTTTACCCCAAACATTTTACATTTTAACATCTCTTGGCAAGTGTATCTTAATTTAGTTTTCCCTCTGTCTAGTAAATGACCCAGCTTTGATAGAGCTATAAAAGTCTTGAATGAAGCCAATGACATAAAGACAGCCCCAAGGTTAAAGATTAAAACAGATTACGTAGTTAGCTTTAAAATTCACTAATGTCAAGATCACACAGAACTTGCTTTGCTTTCTTGGGGGAAAATACCCACTGAAATACAAATGATTACAACAAGTATAAAACCTGGCCATTTATTTGATTCACTCTTGGGAATAAGCACAGACTCAAATGGATCACAATACCCCCATTATTCTAGCACAGAACATTCACAAAATCCTTACTCTGTTCAAATACATTCTTATTATAACTCCCAACACTAGTACCAGAACATTGTTTTTATATTAACAACTAAACAAATGCTCCAGAGAAATATTTTTTTCTGAATTTTGGATTGGCAAGGATTTTGCATACAATCTTGTAGGTTTCTTGACCATATAAAGAAGGTTAGAGCTAATGTGGAAAATCATTGGGCATACTTTTTCCTAGCCAAGCTTTTCTTAAGTGGTAAATTATTTGTAAAGAACTTAAGCAAAGGATATGTATATGTTCAAAATTCTCCCACTCTCAGTTGTTTCACAGTTTTTTCTAGAATCCAAATTTATAAATACAAAGGGTTTGAATCTTCTTTTATGAGCATATAATTTTTCCTTTGTCTATCAGACTACCAAGAAAACAAACATTTTTTTCTGACCTTGGATTTGATCAGGAAACCATGTACACCTAAGTTAAAAAATACAGATGTATCTGCATAAAAACATGTATGTAGTTATACAGTATATAACTAATAAAGACTTCAGACTCACACTACAAAATGGGTTTTTCCACAGAATCGTAAAATTTTGCACATTGTATTGAGGTTAACACTAGTGTATTCAATCCTGTGTTGTCCAGTCTTATGGACATATTAAATTGCAACATTAAAAGTGGACTTCTGCTTTTTCAAATTACAGTAAACATTATTTTTGGGATATTAACCACAGAAAGAATGGGTAATTGTTACATTATAGGTGATTATTTGTAGTCAGTGTTAACATTTTGAATGCATTTGGCTCAAAAAACACAAATGTGACTTAGATTCTTTAACTGATTTGCTTAAACACTGGTGACCTAAAATTTGCTATGACAATTGCTTACAGCTATTTACTAATTTGAGCATGTAAAACAAAGAATTGTTCCTGTCTCACAGTCAGCATAATTTTTAGTTAAAAATTTATTTTCTTCTCTAGTGTCATACCTAATTTTAGTTCTTGTTCTCTTTAAAACATGTTTTCAAAACAAAACTCTTAGAAACACATAAACTTTCTGTCATTAATTTTTTTTCAGTCACACCAACCTATAACGTGGATATGGAAATTAATTTTATTGTTACTTATGTGTTTTGATTTTTCCAGAATGACTTTGGCCATTCATATCTATAAGCATTTGAAATATAATGTAATCAGCATTCTACAGTTATTATACCAGTTTATAGACAAAAATCAACTGCTGTGACTATTTTCTATTTCTTTTTCTTCTCAGTTATTTAAATATCCTGTAAAATGGCATCAAAATAATGCTAAACAGTAAAATTTAAATAGAAAGCACAAATCACACAAGTAACTATAGCATTGATATAAGAGATTTATGGATTAGAATACAGTTTAGGAACATAATTTTAATGATACAGCTTGATGTTATTTTATATAAAAATGTCTTAAATGATATCTAAATCATTATGGTGAATTCCAACATTAATTTTAGTGATCATTTCTGAGATGTATTCTCACCAAAAATCTGGGTTCTTAAATGTTTTTAAAAACCGTTGATTCTCAGTGATGATTTCAAGGAACATTCTTGGCAATGTCCAGCTAATTCTCCCATACATCTCTTATAAGAAGAAAATGACACCAACCATGCATGCTCGTGGCCTACACATATTAATTTAAAACCACAAACATCTAAAAATACACCTTGAGGTTTATTCACAGTTTCCTGAGATTTTTTTTCATTGAATTAGAAGAACTTGCCATAAGAAATCACCATGCTTACCAAAATCCAGGAAATTAGTAGAGGTGACACTAAGGAGACGTGAAAAACAGCTCTCATAAAGCAAGCAATCCCTGGTTTGCTTTCTTAGAATAAAAGATTCTATCTCAGGTGAGACATTTCTACTTTTCATTAATGGCTACAGATGACAACAGAATTCAATCTTCCAGACATTATTATTAAATCTTTGTAGTATTTGACTAAGGGATCTTTAAGTCCTTCAGTTCTATTGTAAAATGTTTGAGAAATAATGAATTTATCAAAAAAGCTGCCAAATTCACGAAATGTACTAATGCAATTGCTCTGTGAACATGAAGTTGAATTGTATGCTTTTGTTTATTTGGTTATAATTTCATGAATGAGTTTCAAAAGAAAATCAAAATCAAAATTGATTATAGTTACATAGTATTGGAAGTCACTATCCCTTTAAATATTTTTAGAAATAGAACTTATACTTTAATTAAAACGTGGTATTCTTTAACAATCTTCTGCCTTAGAGTAGATAAGGTTGTTTTATTTGGGTCGATAATAACTATTTCCTTGTTAGTTTAAAAAAATCATTATTCCTTATGTTAGGATAAAGTTGTTTATATAAAAGATGTATGTATTAGTATCTACCTCCATGCTACACAAATTTGGCTATATTTCATCTGAAAATGCTAGTAGGTAAAATTAAACCTGGTATAGTACAAGAAAAAGATGAAATAGACATATTGAATTAAATAAATGCCATAGATTATTTCCTTTTGTATCTTCTATTTTAAATAACTGCTAGTAGACTACTGGTATACCCTATGAAAAAAGAAATAACCTAATGTCCAATTATTCAAGATTGAATGCTAAAGATTTATATTGAGGTGAATTAATGGGCATTTGGGCTCCAACATATTTGTACACATACCTGAAGCAAGAATACTGTTGTACTATCTTATTATAATGGCACTTGTGTCTACACAGAGGATTGCTGCTACATTTAGCACTTTTGCTTCACATCTGAGGTCATTTTTTAGGTGCTAGAAAGAAAATGTGATCTCAAATAAAGTCATTAAAGAATCCAAAACCACTGTCAAGATCTTATCTTACTATTTCTTTGACTTATCTCCCCTCTGGAGGCAGTCTACCTTTAACCTCCAAATCCTGGTACCCTGAAGTTTTGTCCATCTTTTTTGTGTCAAAATCTATAATCTATAAAAATTCTGACCAGATAATTTTCATTATGCTTATGGGTGTCTTTGAATTTTAGCACAGGCCAAAACCTTAGTATCAAGAAAGAATCCTGTAATGGTACAATTTCAGGTCTTCAAAATAGTTTGCAGGGAGATTTGGTGTTGGTGGTGGTGGTGATGTGATATGTTAGAGGACTTAGCCATGGCACTTACTCCTAAGACTTTATTTTAGCACCACTAGAAAGTATTTAATTAACACGAATACTCTTCCTTCTGGTCTGTAAAAAGCCAACTACAGAAGCAATTTTCAAAAGTGTTAAAAACAGTTTTTCCCCCTATTTATCTATAGGTGGTTGACTTTAGGCAATACTTTTTAGGTGAACCAAATTCAGTTGAAATAACAAATTTACAAAAATGTCAATATATATAAGCAGTTAAATAATGCTGATTTCCTTTTTTTCCAGATTTCAGCATTCTGAAGAAGTAAATTCACAAATATGAGCAACATGGCTAAACAAGCAATGAGGAACAAATATAATTAGTGATCTGATGAGGCACATATTTTGGCATTTAGGAACAGACCTAGAAACAGTGCCTTAAAAGTCTACTATAAATATAGGGTAGGGAATGATGTGAGGCAATTTTTAAAATTAAAGTCTTTGTTCTCTAGCTTTCAATACATATACTAAATGTATGTGTAACAAAAATGCTGGTATTTCAATTATTTCAGCATTTAATATGAAAATGATTCTTACTGGGTACTGTCATTACCTTAATTCTCCAGTTTGTGCTTGTGGAAAGGAATATAACAGGGGAACAAATTATCAATTTATTTGCTAGAGATAGTCCTTCAAACAGAGTGCATGGATCAACAAGAAAATAGGGTCTTTTTGGTGTTCAATGTGAAATATGAGGGACTGAAGATGAGTGATTAAATTTTACTGCACATATACACAGAAAAAAACCTAATAGCTGAAAGTGCAGGACTCTTCTTCAGAGTTCCCACCCCCTCAGACTTTGGAGAAGGATCTTTGGGGAAGACAGGTCAATAGGAAACTCCAGAGTGGAACAACAAAGCAATTTATGATGCAGTGAGAAAAAAAATGATGTGATGAGAGAGTCTGATTTGCTTATCTATATCTTAGATAATGAGTCAAACAGTGATCTCTGAAATGTAATGAGCATCAAAATATCTGTGATAATAAACATATATTGCAAGTCAAATGCATTTGGACATATTAATACAGTTTTACATATATTCATTTGAAAAATAGAAAGATTCACATTAAAATTTTAAAGACCTTAATGTTGGAACATGTTATGTGTTTTTATATGATTAATGTATAATGCCAACTCTCAGGCCAGTAAGTAGTAAAGTTTAAACAATGAGAAATCATCATAACCTATAAGGCCATTAATATGTAATGGATAATTTACATATTAGAAAAAAAGTCTATGAATGATAAAAGGTACTAACATAGAGCTTAATAATAATTTACATAGCAGTGACAACAATATATTCCATATATTGCTTTTCTTTTTAATCAGAACAATGGATAATGTTCTAGTACAATGGGCAATTAAAAAATTTTTAAAAATTAGACTTCTAAGAAAAGGTAATAGTCTCCTATTTTTAAAAAATGTAAGTTTTGTGAAGGGCAAAAATTTCTATGATGTGTTTAAAGATTATATCCTGACTGAAATGGAAGAAAATATATTACTTCCTTTCCTTTCATCAATCAGAATCACATTTTTATAACTTTCTAGATAACTCTTAATAAATATAAGTTATCAACATCCAGAGTAATATTTTAGAGTGATGTTTCATGAAGAAAAATATAAAAATTCTGATGCAACAATTTCCCTATTTTTGCCACCCTACAAGGTGGAAAGAGAAAAATGATCAGTCAGGAGAAATGTACTAGGAACATTTTAGTTACTAATCTAAAATTTCGTTTTCCTACTGTTTATAAGTTATTATTACTATCTTATGACCTGATTTAAAATAATTCTATAAACTATCATTTAGCTTCTTCCAGAAGTGCATATAGCTTATAAAATAGAAGATGATTATCACAAAAATGAAACATCTTATTTTCATTTCTATCTACATTTTGGCATGAAATAACTTGTGGCTTTTTGGAATTATGTTTTAAATGTTTACAAATTAAGGCAGAGTTCTTAATCATTTGGGTTTTAGTTACTGTCTCAGATTTTATCACAATTAGGCCTATTAGGATAAGCTGTGAAGAGATCATTTCACAAACAAATTTTCAAAAGCATACAAGATTAATCCATATGCTGCTGAGATGAGGCACAATAAAGAAGCATTACTGAGATAATCTATGGCTAAAATGATGGTGTATGACTTATGATTAAGCTTCATTACCTGCAGAGCAAGGGGCTTCCATCTCATATTTTTCAGTAAAGCTGGTGCTGAGGTAAGCATGCTCTGAGGTCGCTTTTTCAAAGTTAAGATAACACCACTCGGGTCCTCTCGTAGTGCATTCACCAAATTTTTCAACTGCCACCCCACCTGGTAACCAGCAAAATCATTACAATAAAATTGAGGTACAGTATTCAATGATTTAATGTTCTCCCCCTTTAATAAGATTAGTAAAAAAAAAAAATCACATAATTGGTGTACCATCCTATCAATTTTCAGGAGATATATACTCAAGAGAGAAATTTTATCTTTGAATTGATTAACCATGTTATGCATTAGTCCATATCATTATGAGACAACATAATGGACATTTACCATGTCAAAGCAGAGACTCAACAGGTATCCTACCAATGGAGTAATTTAGAAGGTAAAGAAATTATGTCACCGTCAATGTTGCTCAGCTGCTAGGTCTAGATCCACAACCTCTGTTCACAAGTACAATTCAAAAATCCACATGTCCCAAAACAAGGATTTGGCAATGTCCTGAGCTTACAAACTACACCACATGCTTTCTCATCACCACCTTTTAGAGATAATGTGGTACAAGTGTCTCTAAATTAGACCAACATCTTACTACCAATAGCTGGTACTGACACACCAAGGCAACATTCTGATGCATGGACAGCAGCATCAATAAAATGAACCTTTAACCACGCTATAAACATAAAATAAAAAATGACAAGGTAATGCTACTCCAATGCAGCAGCTATTGAAAATGTATTCCAAACAACCCTATAAACCTAAAATACAGTGTGCTATATTTAATGAAGCCATTATATTTTAATATCACCTCAAAACATATCATATAATTAAAGAAAAGTACTTGATAAATGTCTTGAAACCTGGCTCAACTGCTACCCATGTTGAATTACTTCACTCATCATCCTTTTAAAATTCTGAACAAAGAATAGTTTTTGTTAGTTTGCTTTTAAAATGGGCCAGTGATGCAGTATCAAGTAACTGAAATCCTAGAATATGCTTTAAAGAAATATATTAAAATACCTATTATTCCAAGGTTTGTTTAAAAAAATGCATTTCACATTTAAAAGAGAGAAGAACCTTTTATCCCAACTTTAATGGATTATAATTTTCCAGGATGTGTTGCATAAATACACTAGGATAAAATTTATCCTAGATAGCAAGCAGGATTTAGCAAATGGTTTGAACAGTGATCTAGTTTCTTCACAGGTACCCAAGTGAAACAGAATGGGTGCCTTTTGTCTGCTATTCATTATGTTTTTGCCTAGAAGATATTAGTCAGCTGAAGACAATAAGCATTTCCGCCAAAAGCAGCATGGACCCCCAGAGACTATGAAGAAGAGGTACTCTGGAACATACCTACTGCAGAATAATGGCAGATTCTGGTATATTTAACGAGCATTCATTTAAATTATAACCTTAACTATACATGAAAAATGGTGAAGAGAAAAAGTTAGAACAAAGAAGTGGGACATTATAATACTTGAAACCTCGGGGGTCTCAGAGATAAATCAAAATGCTCATTTTGATACTTGGCTAACATGAATAAGCGACTGCCAGTTTTAAAAATTCACATTAATGCAGATCAATTACAGTAATGGAACTGGTCAAATTCCCCACTCTCATTATAATAAGTGGGGATTATTATGTGTCCAAAAGTATATTGCATTGATTCTGATTCCTCTGATAGCTAAGTAGTGTCCCTACAGCCATTTCTACAGGCCAAGAGTCAAAGCAAAGGGAGTTATTATTTATTTTCTTTATTCAAATAATTCCTAACTGTACTAAAGCAGTCAATGTGACAGCCGCATCTTTCTTCCAGCATATCTATTCTCAACAATGAATTACACATTGATTTTTACCTACCAATTTCTTCCCATTTTACTCCATGATATGATTATTATGACTAGTTGAAAATTGTTAAGGCTAGACAGTGTTTCCCTGTGAAATTTTCAGTGCAATTTGATTGATCCTATTCTTTTACACTTTCCATATGCTCTTTTTAAGTAAACAATTCCAAAAAATAGAACTGCTTTTCCATGACAAAGTAAAATTGATTTTTGATAAGAAAGTTAATTTGCATGGATTTTAATTTTACAGCTGAATGTTATTTAGTGGCAGAAAATTTTGATATATAATTTTACTACTTTTTAATCAGTCTTTCCACTATTATCGATATAACATGAGCAATGTTTTGAACAAAAGCAAACAAATATACACCAAGAACTATATATAGCATATATCTTTGGCTCCCAAATGCTACTTCTACTACCACAAGGAGATGACTGGATAAAAGCACAAAGATAAATGTGCAACACATGTATTACAGTATTGTTTAAGCCAAAAAAACTGTATGCTATGCAAATGTCCATTATAAGAAATATAAAAATTATTGGGTAGAAAATAGTAAGTTCCAAAATAGCAAGTGTAATTCAATTCCACTTTTGTTAAAAATGTACATAGATATAGAAAACACAGAAAGATATATAATATCATTAATGGTGGTTACACTAAAGGCAGCAAGGACTTGCAATATATACTTTCTTCTTTATACTTTTATTTCCTGAACTTTTGGCAATAAACATGAGTTACTTTTATAAACAAATAAATGAATTGCAACAAAATGCAAGGACCTAATCTGTGAATAGTAATATTCCAATTAGAAAATCATAAATTTTATGAATTACCTAATCAGGACTGTTTGTTATGGATAGAAAATTTCCACGAAAAGTACAGAACCAAAAAGGCAACACTACTTAAAAGCTAAAAGGTGGTGATGGGGAAATGAAAGCTGCTCTGTGCATTACACTTTTAGATTATCAGCAACAGAAAAGACAAATTTATTACTCAGATGAGCTCAATAAGTCAAGAACTACATTATCCACTGATTTTTGAATCAATGAATGATTTCAGTAGATACTCCACTTAAGCATTAAGTCAGTTTTACTTAGTAATTACCAAACGGGAACGAAGCCTTCTGAGTATTTCACAGCCTATGTGTAATGCTTTTCTCAGTAACATATTAATAAGTAGGTTTTAGCTGTATCAGTCCCATCCTAGTACTTGTATACACATAAACAGCAGTAAGTACTCATTCCTTTCTCATTTGAATAGTCCTTTTTTCCTCAGTCCTTTCTCAAACTCCTCAATTTGGATCATTTCTAAATTACTTCGTATCATATCTACTATGTATAATTCTTAACTGTCCCCACTTATTGGATTTTATCATGTTCTATTCAAGGAAAAATATGACATGGTCCTAGAGTGCCAGAAAAAATGATTCCCAGCCCTGGTTCTGTGATATCCTAACATATCTTCAGGCATATAATGAGATGTAGTGAATTCTTGAAATTAATTAATTTCCCTTTAACTGTTACTGAGATACTTATGGTTGACAGAATATGGTGGAATGTGAGTAGATGGTAAGACAAAATGAGACAAGTATGTGTGTTACAACTTCAAGAAGGTTGGAAGTCCCCATGTTAGGAGCTAAATATAATAATATACACATGTCAAAATACGTAAATACATGCTAATCATTTTTCAAGATTAGGTTTCCATTTTCTCACTTAAGTTTCTGATTATAGTTTTAAAATATTAAATGTGATAGACTTGAATTGGAAACCATGTAAAGATGTAATAGTAATTAATATGAAAAATAATCATAAAGTATTCTTTGCATTGGTTGCAATGAAGGTTTTTATGTACTAGGAGATAGAGGGAGCTTTGAAAAAAGGAAGAAGTGGTCCTAGTGGGTACTAATATAAGAGTATAAGCTACAGATATGGGAAGAAATTAAATAGGGCACAAAATTTAAAGAGGTAAGAGGTTACAGATAACTATGAAGAAAAACAGTCTAATAGTCAAAGAGTCAAAGATATCCATAAAAGGAATTGGCTGATTGTGAAATAGCTCAACATCAGAAGAGATTTTTCAATATATTTACACAGTTCAAATAATTAGGTAACTCCAAAGTCACAGTATATCCCAACTCTAACACATAGAGTGGGTAGAATCATGTAAATAGATGATGACAACAGATTAGCTTGAGTAAAAGAATGTGGTACCGCTACATCTCTGCCTACTTGTTCTCCATCTCCTCTTCCTCCTCACCACTAATAAATGTAGGTGTTTCCTCTAGGCTAAGTGTTAGATACCTTTCTAATATTTCATGCTGGCTTCTTACAATAATCTCTTCTCTTTCAAGAACTTCCACTAATAAGTTCCTACATATGACTCCCAAATTTTTCTAACCATCCCTGCTTCCCATTAAGAACTCTAGTCATGTATTTCCAACTGTTCGGTTCATCCGTGCTAATAGCTACTGAATAATCACAAGCACCAACAATTCACTGTGCTAGACTCGTCACATCTACATTATTTTAATTTATATTTTTATTCTTACAACAGCCCAACAAGGTAAACTATTAAACCCATTTTATATATGAAGAAACTGAAGCAAAGAGAGATTATTTTCTTAGCCAAGATTACAAAAATGGTAAGTATCAAAGCCAGAATTTACATTAAAGTCTTTTCAATTCTAAAGCACAGTATCTTCCCCAGAATATCGACTGGTGGTTCAAATGAATGCAACACTTTAAAAATCAAACTCATTATCTCTTTACTTTTATTCATCAAAAAAAGTTCACCATCATTCTCTCAAGTTTGGAGTGATCTATGACTGTTCTCCTCTTTTTAATCCATGTATGTGTCCTAAAGAATAGATCCTAGCAACTAATACTTCATCTCTCTGCCTTAGTTCCGGCTTGGGTACCTACCTGCCAGACTTAAAACAGAGTTCTAATTTGTCTTTCTGCTTCTAGTCTTTTGAAGCTCCAAAATGTTGCTACAGTGTAATATTATCCTAACCTTCAAAATCTTTGAATACTTTCCCAAAGGCCTAAGTGAAGAACCAATCCTTGAATAGGTCCTTCATCAATATGGTCACAGCTTTGTCTCCAGTTATTTTTCTTCAATATGGTTCTCAAACTTCAGCAAGTACTAGAATTACCCAAAAGGCTTGTTAAAAGACAGACTGCTGAGTTGTAACCCCAGAGTTTTTGATTCAGTAGGTCTGGGGTGGGGCATGAGAATTATTTTTTTCTAATAAAAGTTCCCAAGTGATGCTGATGTTATGGGTCTGGGAACCATTGTAATAGATGATGAGCTCTTTGAAGGCAGTGACTTGCCCAGGTCTAGAATATTTCAGGTGCTTAATGTTTTTAAGACTAGACATAATAATTCATAAATAGGTATTTATTGTGTGTCTTCCATGTAGTATGAATACCATGGTGAATGAAGCACAGTCTGTGCCTCATTAAAGAGCATAATGAGCAAGGGGAGAGCTGAGAAAGTCAATAAACATTTACAAAATAGTAAGAGGAGTACCTCAATAGTGTGAATACAGAGTGCAATGGGAACCCCCAAAAGGGGACCTAACTCATCCTTGAGGATTCAAGGAAGGTGTCCAATTAGTTTAAGCTGAATTCCTTAGAAGTTGGATAGGTGAAGGGGATGTGGAGGTTGAGGAGATAAAGAAAGCCATGAGACAAAGTATCTCCAGTATGAGCAATTTTCACTAGTTCCATATAGTTGAATGACAGAACAAGGGAAAGAGTAACGAGGCAGGAGAAAGAAACAGTGGACCGATAATCATAAAAGGCTTTTTAAAAGTTGATCATTTAAAAAGTTAGTTGAGTAGCAAATATATGTTCCCCTCAAACACTGTGCTTTTCTCTTCAGCTAAATCTTTGCAAAAGCACTCTTCATTCTTCTTATAATTTTTCTCTTATGTATGAAATCTTACCATGAATGTTCACCTTACATGCAACATCTATCATAAAACCTCTTCTTATAGCTGGCATCATATTTTCCTCATATGAATCTCATAGCACAACGTTTGTATAACTTGACTAGTGAGGTGATATGGTTACACGAGAAGATACATGTTTCAGAGATAATAAAGGGCCTTGAAACTCCAAAGAAGGGTTAAGTTTTGAATGTAAAACCAAGATGCAGTATTAAAATTTTCTCTAATATACTTAAAATCTGTTGTATAAAAGGTTACACAGCCTCACATCTAAACAAAGTAATATACTTAATATTACTAACATATTACTATTAGCTGTAATAGACATCTTTACCCCAAATTATCAAAAACTTTCTCCTTCTACATGAATATTTGGAAAAAAATAGTATTTCTATCTTAGATACTTTAGACCTAAAGTGGTGTGTCTATGACAAGGAATAGGACAGTGGATGTAGTTCCTATTTGTCCTAGAAAGAGTCTCCTTTATAATATGCATTATATAACAAATGTGAAGTTGTTTTTTTTTCCAGAAAAATATTTTGTAGTGGTTGTAAATAGTCCAAGTCTCTCACTCTCTCTCTCTCGCTCTCTCTATTTTAATAGAGTATTTCATTCACATTAAGTTCATGGGCTAAAAAAAACATTTTAAAAGCCACCATATGCATCTTACACAAGATCTCTTATTATTAGCTATAGATAATATGTTTTCCACATATGTTGAACTACTATTATCTTCCTTATTACCCAAAGTAGAAGTCAGTGTCTCCAAGCAATGGCAAGTCATATCACTTACTAATTTATATATAATCCCCAACATGTACATTAAAATGTATTTTATATATAACACAAACAGAATTATCATTTCCCAAGAAGGTCATTAAGGTATTCCAAGTTTTGAAAGCCAGAAGTTCTGCTTTCTTGTGGATGGGGCTTGTAATTGTTTTGATCAGGCTGAGGCGGACAGCAGGTGCTCCTTTGTGAAAGGCAACATAAGTGGGAAGCTTCTGGACAATTGGTTGCCTGAATTAGGTGCACAAGAGGCTTTGGGGTTGGTGCTGAAGATATGAGAGGTTTCCTTTCCTCTGGGTATATAGAGGGAAGAAGTTGTCTCTGACCCTTTTAGAACTTGCCCTGGTCTGTTTTCCAAACAACAGCTGGTGAATTATTTGACCAATATACGAAAAGATAATCTCTACTCTATGGTCCCAAGGAGCCAAAGTTACAAATATACATAAAAGTTAGAATTTAAGCCTATCAACCCAGACCTTCTTTTACCTTTTTCATGACTATATTTGGAGTTGCAAGAGAGCATCTGAGCATCTTTATACCCACAGGTAGGAAGATAGAATATTTCTTAAAATATTTTCAAAGTTATTACCCTTCCAAAGACAAAGAAACAGATTCATTATCAACATTTACACATGCTCCTGTGTATACATATACTTTTAATCACAAGCTATAATGTATAAATGATACCTTTTACCAAAGGAAATTTCAGAGACTTGAAGTGTGCCTATGTGAATGTCTGATGATATGAGTCATGCTATACCAAAATGTCCTCCTGCTCTTTTTAAAAGCACTGAAGAGACTTAATTCAATACACAACCTATCATGCTGCAGCTAATGACACTCTGTATTTGCCAAATTTTTTGGCACTGAGATAGTTATTATAGTGTTCTGTTCCTTTGCATTACTAAAAAGTTACCGAAGTATCTAATAAACTAAACATTTTAAATCAATGAGTATTTCTTTAGCAAAACAAGCTATGTGAAAGAAATATACAGTTTAAACATTTCAGAAGTAATGAATTTTGACATACAGTGCCCTTCAAAGATCCCAAAACTATTAAATCTTGAGTACCAATCTACAAAATTCTCTTTCACCTAAATTTATTTTTTTCACAAAATACTAAAAAGTTTTACAATATTGAACTCTAGTACATTTGGAGATATTCTAATTTTTCTTTTCTATAATCATTCATTTACTGAATAAAGAATTATTCACAGCTCAAATATAGAGGAATATAAGCTAAAGAAGAGTATGCATTTGGTTAAGAAACTCAATGTAAATAAGTGATTTTAAACCCTCGCTTAGAGTAATTTAAATAGGTAATTCAGAGTATTCAGAAATGTCCCAATGTTTATTTAAAAATAAAACTTTAGCATTGATATTTACAAACATGAATAGAAGATATAGTCTTGGGAGAAGATAAAAGGAACAAACATTTGAAAAAAAAATATGGGAATTAAAGGTTTTATTTACATTAGGGAAACCTCCCCCCCCGCCCCCAGTTTTATGTCTTTATCCACTGAGCCATTCTTCATCTCACATCCTTCTTAACTTTATTTATTTATTTATTTATTTTGGAGACAGAGTATCACTCTGTCGCCCTGGCTAGAGTGCAGTGGTGTCATCATAGCTCACTGCAACCTCAAACTCCTAGGCTCAACCGATTCTCCTGCCTCAGCCTCCTGAGTAGCTGGGACTACAGGTGTGCACCACTGCGCCCAGCCAATTTTTCTATTTTTTGGTAGAGATGGGGGGTCTCACTCTTGCTCAGGCTGGTCTCAAACTCCTGAGCTCAAGCAATCCTCCTACCTCGGCCTCCCAGAGTGCTAGAATTACAGGCGTGAGCCACTGTGCCCGGCCCTTTTTAACTTTAAATGACACTTACCAGTGAAATAAGAGTATGTCAAAACATTTTTTTATCGTTGTTTTTTTAAAGGCATTTGTTTTTTATGTGGCTTAAGTTTATTGTAAAACTTAGACCATGTTGAACTGCTCACAATTTGAATTTATGTATATCTGTTTTAATACTTAATTTTCATGTGAATTTCAGTCATGTATATAATGTGTATACATAATGTGTATGTATAGATATGTATAGTATTTAAAGAGAAAGCACTAATAGAGAACATAATTTCTCACTGCTAAAGATGGCTAGGGAGTTCGAGAGAAACCAACTTGAAGACTACGAGAAACTAGTACTTTTTTTTCTCCCTATAATCAAGAAGTTCTGAGGGTAAATTATTTAGCCCTCAGAATTTCTTTATTGACTCATGAGGAAGCTCATGGGAGGAGGACAATAGTAATCATCATTTTCCCTTTAAGTTTTATGAATCACCCACATAGTTTTCACCAAAGATGGTGACTTTCCATACCATGTTACTTGCACTATCTCTTGTAACCTATGACTTATATTAACAGCAGCTTTGTATCCCTGGTGTTGCTGCTTCTGTGATAAGCTGATTCCAAAGCTGTGGGTATAGTTCAGCATCTTGAACATACTAACACTCTTTCCCTTCTCCCATTTCAATATGGCATTTGGTATTGTTGTAGTCTCTCAAAGCCAAAGGTTTATTTTGGAGGCTTCATGGTTTTCATTCATACATGCTGTAGAAAACCAAGTCAAAGTCAATTGTGTTTTTATTTCAGCATCATTCATGATGTCCTTTGACTTCTCCAAAATATAAAATTGGTTGGGTCTGAAAATGTCTACTAGGGAGAGACAAAGAGGAAGGAAATCACATCGTAGTGAAAAGTAAAGCTCTGATCATACTGCAGAACCTCAGTTCCCAAAAGAGAAAAAAATATATATTTTAAAATAATCATAATAATACAGGTTTTTAACCAAATTTTTATAAAGATATTTGCATAAGTTCAATTTTCAAATAATTTTATGTGTGCATATATTTGGAAGTTATTAAATTTCAGCCATTTTTTCCTTTATTTCATTTCTGATCTTCTTACAAAGACACTGGAAATATATGTATTTTAAAATAAAAAGACTCCTAGTCACCAAGGCTAAGGGATAAAATAAAAGCATCCTGATTTAAAAATTTAAGTATTTATAGGAATTCTGGGAAAACATCTATATTTATGAAAAATTCATGCTTAATTTAGGGACCCAAATGAGAAAAATAATGAAAAAGCAACCCAAGCTCTAATATTCAAAAAGTAACACGCTTAACAATTTAAAACTTTGCTATGAATAATTTTCAAAATGTCATTTACAGTAGACATTTAACAAAGATGCTTTTTTGAAAATACTAGCAAATATTGCAATGTTTATATTTATCAAAATGCAAAACTAAAGCATGTATATTTATGTATATACATAGCTAAACCATCATTCTAAATCTTTATTAATAAAATTTTTAGTTAAAAACTTCTGTAATGGCTGTAAATACTTCCACTGAAGTTATTTGTGGAAATCATTTTACTAGAATCCCAGCAACTCAGACAAAAATGGGAACTCAATGTCAACTCTAAATGGGGCCATTTGTCCCAATTTTAAGAAATCTTTTATTTTTAATATTAGGGTAATAAAATTCAGAAGGGACAGTGTGAGAGGAAATGTAAAAGTACTGAGTAACAATACCTACAATTTCAGCTGACATGCTGATCAGAATGTTAATTTAGTGGATGAAACCTATACTCGAATTCTAGGGCTAAATAACCTAAAAAGAATCTAAAATTGATGTCATTATCTCTTGAATATTCTATTATATGGTATTCTATAGTGTTTTTCTTTCACATAATAATTTATCAGGCAGTGTTATCTACTGATTGTCCACCCCTATTACGGATAGAAAGTGGATTAGGCAATTGTGAATGGCAGACTCTTGCTTTTTTGATACGGGTAGAAAAAGGGTTGGGGTTATTGATCCTGGTTTGCAAATGAGCTACATGCTTAGTAAGTTAATAAGCCAGAGTAGGTGAGAACTCCAGTCAATAGATACATTTTAAACACACAAAATAATCACTTATAGGGAAATCTTTTTAAATTCCATGTAAAATAGCTAGATCATATTAAATGTATGTTGACACTGAAAGATATTTTCTAGCAATAAAAATAAATTAGAGTAACATTTAAAAAAGCAATTACTCTTTCCTGGTGAAGCTAGTAAGAACTGCATAAATAACAAACAAATCAGGATGCAGAGATCTACAGAGAAAATAAATTGGTTAACAGGAAGTTACCATTATAGGTTTCATCATACAACTTATCTCCTTTATATAAGGCCTTATGATAATAAATTTTACTTTGATAACAGAAAAATCATGAAATGTTATATTGTATTTTAAAGGAATGAATTGCTATCTCTAAACAGAATTAAAAATACAGTTTATATCAATACGTGGCACTTCAAAACCAGTTTCCACACATTCTCATTAAATATACAATGTTCAACGTAAAATAAAAGAAAAAAATCTATGATCACCTCATAAACTACCTACTAATGTATAAGGTAGAATCTGAAATATGAGTAACTGAAATCTATGATGCATTGTTTCCCTTCTTTTAATTTTTGGTAAATGCTTCTTCATAATTTTTTCCTCTTCTAAAATAGAATAATTCATTTGCTCTATTTTAGAATATCAATTTCTTAGAATTCTAACATAGTTATTTCAGGACATTATCAGAACCATTTATTTATTAAGCAATATGTGAAATACCATGCTAACATAATTAATCTCTGTATGTATTTACAGGAATAAGTTGTGGTGTACACCAGCTAAAGTGTCATTTGAGGCCTCAGTTTTCAATATCTTAGGTGTAAGGAATTATAATATAAATACTTTCTCCTTTGAGAAAGGAGAACAGAAGAAAATAGGCAAGAATAAAGCAAACTGAACCAGGTAAAGAATGGAGAAGAAATAGTCAAGTCAGAAGAGACGAGAATAGTAAAGAGGAAAAGGAGAAAACATGAAATCAGAAGAAACACTAACAAATAAAGACAATTTAGTAAATTATAAAGTAGAGAGATAAATCATATCTGTTGTTAGATAATATCACCGGATTGATTCTACTCAATGAGCCATTCATTTCTGCTGAAGTCCAGAGAAGGGGTGTAAGGGGAGGGGGAGGAAAAAGGAGAGATGAACTTAAATGGGTTACCACACTCTCCACCCATTATGAGTATGTTGGCTTCCCCTTTGAATAATACTTTCCTATTGTTCTGGGGTTGAAGGAAAAAGAGGGTGAGGATAGAGTCTGAAATGAGAGGCTGGAGTGAGAATAAGGGAAACATATAAATGAAGTTATAATGAAGTTTCCAGATGACTCAAAGTCCTTCAATTTGTTCTCCTCCCCCTACCCTCTCTGCCATCTCTAGTCTTGCTCAATAATATTTATCATTTTGGGTATAACAAAAACCACTAGTTTATAGTACTTATTTTACATTTCTCACTAACCAATGTCCAACATTCTAAATATATGCTGCAATCTACTTTCTTGACTATCCCAACTTGATTATTTTCCACTCCAGTAGACTTTATAGCCACATATATTGAACCATTTCCTGCCATAATGGTTCATCAGGTTCCAGAATACCTTTCAAAGTAACAGTGAATATGTTTTAATATTTACACAAAATTAAAGGAAATTTTTCCAAATGCTAGATTCAACCATAATATATGCCATTTTTTTCAACTGATATTCCTAAGAAGAAAGTGTCTGTTTTTAGTATGGATAGAATCTTTAGAACACTTGTACACCAAAAAACAGTATTAACATGAAGTTTAACAGACTCATTAGAAATATGCCCAAATATTTTTAATAACTATAAATAGTCTCATCAGCTAAAAAATGTGTTAAAAGTGCATCATGAGGGCAGACATGCTGGTTCAAACTATGCCGAGGTATCTCCCAGAGACAGGGATGTAGTGGCAGACGAAGTGGAAAAAATCTTGGGAGATTCCAGCGGCCTTTGAGGAGTTGGATCTTCAGTGGCAGGGAAGACATGTGTAATAGGACTCAGTCTGCTTTTCTTGAATGTTCCTGATTTTTTTTTCTTCTTCCTACCTGGCAGCTACAGAGGTATGTTGATTTGAAAAGCTTAAAAGCCACTTATAATCAAGAATATAGCAACATGAAAAAGGACATAAAACTTCCAGTTTCATTTCAAATAGGAAAATATACCTGAAAAAAGAGCAAACTAGAAACATACACATCTAATTGGACATCTTGAAGATATATCATACTGGCAATTTTTTAAAAAGTATTTGAATTAATCTGTGATTTATTCAAGTTTTTCAGACTCTTAGAGAAAAATTTCAAATGGTTTTTCTATGTATCTTAAATAAAGAAAAATGATCAGATTTTATATTGTACATTACTACCTGTAGTAGTAGAAAATTTTAGAATTATAGAAAAATAGTAATTGGGCTAATATCATCCATAATAATAAGATTTAATATTTCTCTTTTCCTTCTTGAATGCAAACAGGTATAGAACAATATTGACAACATCTTGCTATTCTAGTCAACTAATTAATGGATTACAGAATATTAATTATGTATTTCAAATGTATTAGGCCATACTTTAATATAACTTACTTTTATATCATAACCAACCCCTAAAGTCCATGGTAATGAATGTAAGGATAGAAGGGATAATTGCAGATGATAAATAATTTATACTTCTTTCAATTAATTTATCTACCTACCAAACCATTTACAGTAAAAAAAACCCAAAGAATTTCCATTTCATCACCTCTGTATATTGTCTATTAAGAAGTTAAAAGCACTGTACAGGCCACGACACAGGCAACAGCAAGAAAAAGAAGGCGGAGTAGGTTGCATTTAATGAAATGCACCATTCTTGCACAAATATACCTCTCACTCGAACACAAAGAAGATAATCTGGTAACTGACCACATTAATAAGCAAGGCTACTTTCATGAAATTCAACATATTTTCCTGCCTCTATTATATCCAAAATCAATTTGTTGGCTCTATTAGCAGTCTGCCAAGAAACCAGATTCCAATTGGTCCAACTGTTGTAGCAGGTAAAAGGGAAGAAGGGAGGTAGAAAAGTTAATTGCTATTGAGCTCCTAGTGTGTGCTCCACATTATGATAGGTGTTTCACATATATTATTTCTCTGAGAGAAAGAAGTGGAGTGAGGAAGTAGCAGTTAAGTTTCAACCCTATTTCTAAGTTCAATTCAGTTGATTTACTACCCCGGTTATGTAAATTCTCACTTCCTTTCCTCTCTTGGCCCTCTTAATCTCTCATTGAATCCTTAGATTTACTTATATGCTTGTTAGGATTCTTCTCCTTTTGTTTGATAATTTTATAATTTTTGAGTTTTGGGAGGGAGTGTAATGAAATTTAAGAAAGAACATGGGTCTTGGAGTCAAAGACCTTTGTGTTTGGGATGAGTTACATAATCATTCTGAGTCTTAATTTCCACATACACCTTCTTTGCAGGATTACTATAATGACTAAATGAAATAAAATATGTAAAATACTTAACATGATGTTTGGCACACTGTAAGAACACAATAAATATTAGCTATGGTTATTACTATCATAAAAAGGTAAAGTACATGCTCATGACTCACTTAAAGCAATAAGTCAATTTCAGAACAAAAGCTGGAACCAAGTTTCCCCAACCATGATTCTGTGTAGTTTTGGATATTCTAGAATATTCCTGTGATGCAAAGATGGATTTACACATTCTAGTAGTATTTAAATGTCACCAATCCATATAAATTTCATTAGTTCTTTTGTATACTTTTAAAGACTTTCATATTCATTTGATAAACATCAGAATCTTTGTTCCACAAAGGGTAACATTTAAACAATTTTATTTTTTTATTAGAGATTAATTTCTATCCCCTTAGAACTGACAATCTGGAAATGCATGCATACACTATTCAACAGATGTCATGTTTCTTAAGGTCACATTGCAGAAATGGAGGTAGCATGAACATTAGAAGAGGAAAAAGCTGCTCGTCTACCAAAGCAGCTGCTTTATCCCACTGCCCAAATCCTCATCCTATGGGACAAGAAACTTCAGTCAGGACAATCTCTTTGTACAGTTCCTAGTAATCAGAACAGAAAGTCATCAAAACTGTCATAGTGTGGAAAGGCTTTGTCTATCACCAACACTCTTATTTGGTGCCAACCACACACCCACACATTTAAATTTTAAAACATTTATCAACTTTTACTTCACTTAGATAATGAGTATACTGAAGATATAATACATTATAGCTTTAATTATCAGCGTTTAGTAGTCTTTCTAAAATATCATAAACTTTTCAATGTATTCAAAGCCAAAATTGAAAGGGCATTTTCCTTAAGATCAAAATCACTGAGAAAAATCAGTCTTTTCACAAAATTTCTTCTATAACTAGGACATGCAAAAGCAAATTTAGTTAAACTGTAAAACAGGAAATAATTACTCACTGAAGAGTCAGTGAGCTATAAGTAGAATATTTATCAAAAAACTCCACATTTTTCAAATGAGGATTATTGTATTAATAGTATTAGATTGTTTTAGTTTCGTATTTTTAGACAATACACTTTATTTTGGCAAAAAGAGAGGAACACAGTGAGTCAACTGAGACATATAAAATAGTCCAAAATGAAAAGCATATAACATTCATTTTCTAAATTTAAGATAAGAAAAACAGTCCTTGAAAATCTACCACAGGCACAAAATGCCATTGTCATTCATAGTTGTGTAAAGGGATTTATAAGGTTCATAGGGCAAGAAAATTTTATGAACTTATTTAGTTAAGTACAATGGTTTTAAAACTGAAACCATAGTCCTCTTTTGGGAAATGAAGAGCCAATTCAGCTATTAAAGATTAAATTTTTTTCTAAGATCTACATCTAAAATAAACCTCGCCAAAATCCACTAGTTACTTTAATAAACAAATCAATGTTAAAGTAGATGAATAAATGTATCCTGTTACAAAACAACATATACTAGGTAATTCAATATTTTATGAAATGCAACTTTTAAAAGTAATATCAAGAAAAGGTTGAATTTATATGCATCTTCATTTTAATTTCTATTCCAAAATTGTTATCACAGTTCATGGAGTACATACTATTATTCAGTACCTGCCCATATAGAAATGCATATCTAACCTCAACCACCATATTTTCTCATGTTCTTTTAAAGCCATGCCTTACATTCCATCAAATAATTAAGAAGAACAAGTAGTTATTCAGCTATTTTTAAAAAGGCTGTTCAATATTTTATATACAAACAGGTATTTCATTTCATTGGTATTGTTTTAAAGTTTTAGCAAATCTGTTCCTCCCACTGACTCTTAAGGTAATTATACATACCACAGTCTGATGATTAACTTGAATCACTTCATCACCAGCATGGATTTTCTTGCACCGATCTGCAGGTGACTGAATTTAACATAAAAGAAATGATAAAAAACATACATTTTTATCAGTCATTTCTACTCTCTGAAAATACTACAAAAAGCTCTTCCTCTTAAATTAGATAAAAAATTAATTATAATCTTCAAGAAATTAAAGAAAATGGTTATTAGTATTTAATATATTGTTTACATTCTATGTATAGTTAATGGTAGCAAATAGAAATTCAAACCAATATATAGATATTTGTGCTATAAAAGAACGTTGCTAGGAATATTATGGGAAAAATAATTGGCACTAACCTTTGCAAACTTTATACAGGCAACCCTGTTAGGCTCTACTGAGTAAATGCTTCGAAAATATATTTCAAAACATTATCTTTTTTTCACTTTGATCCTTTCCATTTAATATAAATAATTCACATTAACTACAGCAAATCAATATTTTCAAGTACATGCATATGATCAGCATCAAAGCTTTGAAGTCTGATAATTAAACTGCTAATTTATTTCATCATTAACAACACTGATTTTGAATAATCTAGAAAAGTAAATTAAAAGATGGACTGCAATTAGGTCAGAATTGCATTACATAATATTCTGAGTATCTAGTTATAGGTGCATGCTATTTCTTATGTTTCAGCAGTGTAATGCATTGGCCAACAAAACCACACTAAATGAACTAAAATGCCAATACTTTTACAGGATGTAACAATTCTATCACTTTCTTCCTTTACTCCTATAAGAGATTAAAAACAAATAAAAACAATTTGGTAAGCTAATATTGATAAGTTTTAAGCAGTTTTTAGGAAACTAAGATGAAATTTAAGATAGAAATTATATAATATTGTAGGTCTGGGTAAAGAATTTAAAATATTATTCTTTATTTTTCTTCTAGTGACTACTGATTATTGATATGTATTTTTAGACATTTTAATATGGCAATATGCTTGTGAACTTTTGAATATATAGAAAATGTTTTTATAAAAATATATTGTGTATATTTGTGTTTATCAAATACAACTAAAATCTGTGACATTATTCACTATTATGTATTGAAAGCTAAAGAAGAATGATATGGTAATATTAATAGAATATGCAAAGTAAAATGTTACTTTTGAGACACTGGTATAGGATTTAGTTTAAAAGTGATTTCCAGTTACTTTATTTTCAATTCATTTCCAATTATTTCAAAAACATAGAAATCTTGAAACAATGTTAACCTCAATTCAACAAATTTTTAAAATTCATAATAAAGTTTTTGCCATAGGCTAGAATTCAAGATAAGATGATATCCTAGGGAGTTCCACTTATTGAGGTAATAACACAAGCACATTATTAAGGGGACAGATTCATCTATGATGTCAACCCAACTCTGAGAATGGTGTAATAAGAAAATAATGTATTTATCTCACAGCACCTCTAGGAGGTGGATATATTACCAAATCAGACAAATACCGTGTAATGATTCTGAAAAGATTGTAAATCATTACTTTAACAGAGTTGTAACTATAGTTGGTCCCTATGCTATTTGGTTCACAACTGATCTTTTTATTTATTTATTTATTTATTTATTTTTTATTTATTCATTTTTTTGAGACAGAGTCTCACTCTGTTGTCTGGGCTAGAGTGCCGTGGCGTCAGCCTAGCTCACAGCAACCTCAAACTCCTGGGCTCAAGCAATCCTTCTGCCTCAGCCTCCCGAGTAGCTGGCACTACAGGCAAGCACCACTATGCCTGGCTAACTTTTTCTATGTATTTTTAGTTGTTCAGCTAATTTCTTTCTATTTTTTTTTTTTTTTAGTAGAGACGGGGTCTCGCTCTTGCTCAGGCTGGTCTCAAACTCCTGAGCTCAAACAATCCACCCGCCTCAGCCTCCCAGAGTGCTAGGATTACAGGTGTGAGCCCAGCCCACAACTGATCTTTTTAAAGGAAAGTATGAAAGAAAAATATCAAACAAATGGCTCTAGTAATGATGTAAAAGAAAATGATAGTTGGTACATAAAATTCAAAGAAACTAAAACAACTTTTCCCACAGGTAAGTAAAAATAAAGTCATATAAATTATAGACTTTCAGTGTTAAAAGGGATCCTAGGGATTATTTTGTCCAAACTCTTCATTTTACATATAAGAAAACTAAGAAACTAGGGCATAGCAAAGCAAAATAACTTACCCACTTTAGTAACCAAAAATAGTGAAATATTTTCAAGGAAAAGAAGAATCAAAGGATGAACTCTTAATATATAATATATCTGAACTACTCCCAGAATCAATCTTTCTTTTCATCATTTATCCAGATATCAAATATTACTGAATAATTAATATAAACAAGACATAGTGCTCAACTTTTTTTTACAGACCCAGACAATATAGAGAGATTTATGCCTATCAATTCTTCAGAATACAGTTCAAAATCAGCATTTCTGTGGTTCCTTCTCTAATTTCACCTGGTAGCATTTACTATTCTTTCCTTTGTGTGTCCATGCAAATTATACTACCTGTTTATACGGATGAACCCCTACATGCTGTCCACTTCTCAGGGTTAGCAAGCTAGTTTATTTTAAAAATTCTTCTAATACCTAGCACCATGCCTAGAACATAGCAGACATGAAGTAGAGGCTTGTTAAATGAACAAATGAATGAATGATTAAATGAATGTACAAATAAATGAGGATGATCAGTGAAAAGAGTATAGTTTGCAGCATCATACTCCATTTAAAATTTTTAACATTTAAAATTGTTAAAAGGTTCACAATATGTATTTAACTGATATTCTTGATCCTTTATAACTCTTGCATTTAATAACAAATGTGAGGCCACTGCAGCAATCCAACTGCAATGCATATTATGTGTTTCACCTTTCACAAGAAACCAAGAGAAGCAGGAGGAAAAATCAATAAGTGATTAAAGTAATAGGTGAATTAGATGAAGAGAATGTTGATTTTTAAAAAGAAAATACTTGTAAAATGTTGAGATCAATAATAACCTGAGATTAAACTAATTCCACCTCTGTCTTCTTTAAAGGAACAAAGCATAAACATGCAATTTGTCAGAATTTCTAAAAAAATAGTAAATTCGAAGTTCAGCACCTGCTTATATAAGAGTAGAATAGAAATCTTGAATAAGCAAATGCAGGAATAATGCTTTATTATGCTATTCAATTCTATCATACTGATCATGTTAATGCCCAGCATGGTCAACTCATATTTCTCTCTCCATAGCATAGCCATAGTTCTCTAAAGCATAGTCTTCCACATTATACTGCAAATATTCAGAAAGCTAGACTCTGATGTTTCTTTCTCACATGAGCTAAGCTTCTTAAAATAACTAAACTATTTGACAGATGGAAGTGGATTCTTTTAGATGTCACAATAACTTGTCATGAACCAGAAAATACTTAACAAAGACAAATCTCTGGCCGTGAACAGAAAACATCTGATTTACTTTAAGTAAATAGCTACTCTAAACAAAATAAAATGACAAATTTTAACAAAACCAATACCTACTAACTCAGTATGTCTTTTTAATTGTATCTCCTATCTGCTCACTTCCTCAGATGCCAACTTCAATCATGTGAGATATAAGTTGTTCAACAATAAAAGGGGAAAACACACACCAAAATTTGAAATGTTGAAATACTTACATTTTCTGTGGTTCCAGTAATTACATGAAGGCCATCATATGTTGATTTAATATACATACCCTAAAAAAAAGACATCATCAGAAAAAAAGTGAGGCAGTTAGAATATTTCAGGTACATTATAACCTCATTTATAAAACAATTACTCTACCAAACTAAACTTGCCACATGCCCCAAGGATGAATCCATGAAGACAGATGCTATCTCTAAACTGGTAAGAAATTACTATCTGAATGTTCTGGTTTCTAAAGTTTGTCCAAAGAAGCCCACACTCAATCAAATAACTACTTGATAAGTGAATTTCCCATGCAACTTATAAAATGCAGCATGGTAATTCAATATTCTGAAGAAAGAACATACCTCACTCCCCCCAGAATCCATACTACATATTCTGTGGCAAAATAAAAGTTACAATGGGAAATTCAAATATTTGTATGTTATTAGTTTATCATACTTGATAAATAGTACACAATAAAAAGTAGGTTTCTACAGAGACACTTTAATTATAACTAACTGGCGCCAGAAGAGTGAAGAGATAATATTTACTAAACTTTGTTCTCCTGCTATTTTGTAGTATTCTGTATTTTCTACTTTTATTTCTTACTGATTAAGTTTTAATAATTATATCCAATCAACTCTGCATCAATAATTAAAAGGTAATATGTGGCAATCCCTTCCCCCAGTAAAAAGGGTGAGATTCCATTTTCCATTTAAATAAAGCCATTTCAGATAAAACTTCATTAAAGTTTAAAAATTTTATAGAAATCTTGAAATTGTGTCAGCTTTAAGAGAAAATGAAAACTTTTTTTACTTTCAGAATTTTACACACATTTTGGTTACATAATTTGCTTTTGTACAGTTTGAGCCAAAATTGTAAGTGTACCCTTTACTCAATTAGTGTGCATTGTATCCGTTAGGTGTGAATTTACCCATTCCCTACTCCCACCTCCTTGAAAACTTTCAATTATGGATAGTGATGGAAATTTAAAGGAAAATATATCACAATAAAGGGTAAGAAAATAGAAGAATCACTGAATGGGTTTTTCCCCCCCTTTAAGGAAGATTTTGGTACTTTAAATTCTTTTTCAGGGAAAAATTATTTAAAATATTGATTTCATAAATAAAAAACCACTAATTTTAATTAACTTCATATATGAAATATAGGAGATTTAACAGTAACAACATTTCAGAGAAAGCATACATTTAGCACTAATGTAAAGCAAACAATTATTATAATGTTAATTTTCAATTCCTTTAATTATATATTTAGATACCTGAATACACATTATTTTCATTGAAAATAAGAGATAAAAAAAGAAGCAGTAAAGTTCATGGTATGAAACTACTGAGAAATCACTGGGTAGATTTTAATTCTAAAAAGTCATTTCAAGAATATCATATGTCTAAAATGTTATCAGTTCCAAAAATGGGTAAGCCTGGATCCCTAATGTAAAACAAAATGAATGTAATTTTAAAAGATGATCATTTCACTTGGGAACTCTAGTTTCTTAAATGAGAGCTTATCACTTTATATAAGATGAATAACTAACTTCAACAAAGTACAAACAGAAATTAATAAATTGGCCAGTAGTTCTTAGCCATGATAGTATAATAATATTAAGCCTTACACTGGTGACAGATGTATAATGTACTTACTTTTGAAGTTAATATTTATCTCATTATTATTGGAAGGTAAATATAATGGTATTATTTTAGAACTTCTGGATAAGATCTTTGTAAACATTTTCCCCTCAGGAATTATCAATATTACATAAAATTAATAAAGGATTAAACAATGACATTTTGGTCAATAATGAACCACATATATGATGGTGGTCCCCTAAGAGTATAATACTGTATTTTTACTGTCATTTCTATGTTTAGATATATTTAGACATACAAATACTCACCATTGTGTTATAATTGCCTACAGTATTCAATACAGTATCATGCTATACAGGGTTGTATAATGGCCTAGGAGCAATACGCTATACCTTATAATCTAGGTGTGTAGTAGGCTACACTATGTAAGTTTGTCTAAGTACACTCTACGATGTTCACACAATGATGAAACTGCCTAAGGATGCATGTATCCCCGTTGTCAAGCAAAGTATGACTATATATTTATAAGAGCTAGACACTAAATTTTGCTTTAGTTTTTTTACGTGGAAGGATTTTGAGGGGATAAAATGGAAAAATACAGTGAAAGAAACAATTTATATTGCTTGGATATACAAAACAATCATGATCTGTCATTATCTCTCACCATCATCACTAATATCTACTTGTTACAATGTGCTAGGGGCTGTTTTAAGTGTCTTAATGTTTATTTCACAATAGCCTATGTGGTGGAAACTATCATTACCTATTTTAGAGATAAGGAAATGGAGTCACAGAGAGGCTGGGGTGTCTGCCCAAGGTGGTGAAACCAGGTTTCAAGCCCAGGCAGTCTGACTCCAGAGTCCACACTCTCAACCACTAGGCTCCTGATTAATTTATTAACAGAAGAGTTGTATACCTTAACTTTTTTTTATTAGAACATAATATTTGGCAACTGTGGCTATTAAAGTCAAACACTCACTGTTTAACATCTATTCTAAAAGACTAAGAGCACTTTAGCATACATGTAGTATATGAGATGTAATTAAAAATAACTGGCTTTGATACTTTACAAATTCCTTTCAATCACCCATCTCTCCTGACTACTGTAAGCAGAAGCTGATTATATTTCTTGCCACATTTCTTTCATTGTTGTATATTACTGATTATGAATTAAAGGTGTTTGATAAGAATTGTAAAATGATTCCATAAATGATCAGGTCATAGAGAAAGTCTAGTTTCCTAAGAAATATGCTTAGAAGACACACTATACTTATTGGGATAATAAAAAATCATAAAATAATGTAGTTATTACTCTGAAAATATTTGTTTGTAATTATTACATATACCGGTAACTTAAAAAACTGATAATTGTAAGCTAAAGAAAATATCTCGTAGTTATAGAAAGAGGATCTCATTATAACAATGTTGTATAATTTATAGCAAAGCTAATTTTTTCAGATGGACAAAAAATATTTTTAAATGCTTAAAGATGGATCTAGATATATACATATAGTTCCATTCTAAAAACTTTTCATAGCCATGAGAATAGGATAGAAATAAAGCATATTTTTAAAATGCCACAAGTATAAAGACATTGTTTTATGTAATATTTTCATTTCTAAACTCAATAAATCATGTTGTAACTGCTTTTAATAATAAAAACTGACTTCTTCATCCTTTTTAATCCCCTCTTGTAATACTAATGAGAAAAATGGCCAAAAGTCAGGCACCAAAAGAAAGAGAAGAAATAAGTTGCTTGGAGGAATTTCAAACTAATCATCTTCTGAATAACAAAGAGTCTATGGAAATACATCTGATTAGTTTTTCACCTCTAAGAGAGGGCCAAACAGCAGGAGGACATGTAATTCAAATGGCTCTTTTTCTGGAACTGTGACAAATATGGCCTTCCATATCATCAAAACCTTCATCTCTTTTTTCTTTTTTTTAAAACCAATTAATTAATTCTAGAGCTGACTTGCATAGCTCCCTCTCCCTCATTTGGCACAGCTTGCCAAAATGACATTGGCTTCACTCTGTCTCCAAATGTTGGTTAACCAACAGGAGCCAAAGCAACCTCACAGTCAAGTTGGTGAAATAAGGCATATTTGGATACAATCCAAATACCTAAATGGAAAAAGAACTCTCTGAGGCCAGGAGGCTTCCCCAAGGATGCCCCCTCTTCAGCACCTTCCTCTCTATTCAAGTCAACTCTTGGCTCTAATCTAGTTTTGATATGTTCCAATAACTCTCATTTTGCTTTCTTTAATTTTCTGCTAATTATTGTTGTTTAAAAGCACGTTAGAAGCAATTTTCATATGTTTTAATCATAACTAAGTACATTTCCCACCATTCCTTATGATGCTTCAGGACTCAAATTTAAGAAATCCTAGGAGATTTGACTAACTAGAAAGCTGATGAACAACTTATCCAGTTTATCAGTGGAAGAACAAAACAGTTACCTTTACCTATGAAAAAAGTTCTGTCTTGAAATTGGCAGACCTTCTGCAGATCTAAGCTAATTAAACTTCATTAAATCTTAGTATTCCTCCCACCTCTTTACATTTCATTACTTTTCTTACCATTTAGACATTTCCTATGGCTAAGTATATGCTACAGTTCACCAAAATCCTTAAATTCATTTATTTCAAATGTGACTGATTAAACTTACTTACAAAATGGCTGAGTTTTAAAATGATATCCTGAATAAGCCATGTAAAACCTGTTTAGTATTTTCCCCTTTGATACAAATCACAAAAGTAGTTTTATACTGAGCTCTTTGTGTTAATATTCAACATTTTAGGTTTTTCTTTTGCTTCCTTTGAATGATCGTCTCAGTGAAGTGCTGCCCACTGTCCTTTAATAATAAATCTCTCTAAATAGTTCCAATTTTAAAGTCATCCTCCTAAGCTTCTCACACCTCCCTTTAGCAATTCCAAATTTGAATGTGGGATAATGCAAAGAACTCTGTTCAGATGTACTTCATTTAAATTTAACTGCACTTAAACCCTGCTTCTACTGTTTATTACCTCTATATGATATAGAGCAAATTGGTAAAGATCTGTAATTCTGTATTATCATTTATAAAATAAGAAAATTAATACCTACTGCATAGAGTTATGAGGAAAATACTTTCACAAATAGTAGGCACTCATTTCTTTTCTCTTCCAGCTCTCTTCCAGACTATTTAACTGAATCTGATTGTTAGCATTTTAAGTTCATGATTATTCCAAAGAGCAGACCCAGATCTTTCTCTTTTAAATTAGAAAAATTAAAGACCTGTCCAGGGCTATATCTTCATAAAAAAATCAAAATTTCATTGAGTTCATTAATTAGCATTGTGTTGACTCACTTCACATGATTATTTCTTCCCATGATTTAAGTGGAAATTAGAGAAAAAAAAATAGGCTATTTTCTCTTTAGAATCACAGACCCATAGAGCTAGAAGGAGCTTTAAAAGATGATCTACTCCTGTTCCCCATCCACGTGATAAGATCAAAGCCAAGCTGGTTAAATTTACTCCTCTACCTCTTCAAGACCATTTTCAGATTTTATGTAAGTTATTTGTATTCAGATTTCCTGACTACTAGTTTAACATAATGTAGTATTAGTTCATAATTTTCCACTCCAAAACTCATGATTAGAGTGCTTCTTTTCCTTTATAACTACTGAAAGGTGAGATGAAGAAAGAAAAATCTTTAATGCTATAGGTTGAAGGGATTTTAAATAACCTGGACTTTGTAAAGGTAACCAAAAGAATTAGTAAGACTATTAAATCATAAATATTACTTAAAATTTAAGTTCATAAATGTTAAAAATCAGCTCTTAAAACTAATCAAAGTTAGATATAACACTTATAGGTTACAATGATGACATGCTATGTTTGATATGCTGATTTTCATCTCCCCAGGAAAACACCCAAAAAAGCACTAGGAACTATGAATAACCAGAATTAATTTGTCAAATATCAGGAGAAAAGTTATTCTATAGAATAGATGGCCTCAAACCAAAGAAATCACTCTTGGTCAATGGTCAATGAAGGTTTTGCCTTCTGAAACATATATATGTGTGTGTGTGTGTGTGTGTGTGTGTAAGAAAAGCCACATAAAAAGTTAAGCTTGCTTAGAGATCTTTCAGAATATATTATCTGAATTCAATTATTAATGTTAGTTACCAATATTTCTATTATCCAAAATGTCCTTAATTGGTAAATTTATCTATGGGGAGAAAGTAGAAACACTGTAGCACCAAGTTAACATGTAATAGTTGTATAGTAGTTAAGATATTCTCTAGCCAGTTTCTTGTTTTTTGTCTCTCCCTCATCAATATCAATTTTACCAGCTTTCTTTCTACAGGCTTATTTTTTCAAAAAAACCTCTCCCTTGGGTTAAATTTAGAATCAGTACACTTTTTAATTAGTTGAACAATATATAGAAGATGATTATCTTTATTATTACATAATACAAATACATCTCATAGATGTTAGTCTAATGTTGGCAATATCCACTTGCTTATTCACCCTCATAAGGATGAATGTGAGTTATAAAGAGTATCTCAGTTTTTAGTTTAACTTCTTTAGGAGAGAGAAGACCTACTAAAACAACAACAAAACAAAACAAACAAAATAAACAAAACACCTACTTGTATGGGCAGGTAACATTGTGGTGTTTATTATAACATTCTTAACTTAAACTTCCTTTAAACCTATGCAACTTGGTGGGGAGAGGTGAAAGAATGCAATCGAAGCTAAATGATCACCAAGTTGAATAGGATAATTCAGAAATCACCATTTTCAGTTCTCCTTCATTTTCATTTATCTTCATAAAAATTCTTATCATGCTTGACAAACTTCTACTACCTTAACTCCTCTAGGAAAAAAATACCAAAAATGTCCACCAGTGTCTGTTGAAATTCATAGATTTCCATATTTGGAGGCTGCTTTGTCCACATCATTAGCTGTCTGCTGATGGATGGTGGTTTTGATAAACACAGTATCTCTTACCAGCCCTTCACTTGGTTTGATGTTTGCCAGCTGAATCACTTCCAGGTGAGCAGACTGTGAAACCAGAGGATCTGATGACAGGGATATAATGTGGTCACAGACTCCAGAAAGAGTTTTACACTAGAAGCCAAAAAAGAAAAATAGTTGTAGTAAACATGTATTATAGGTAACATACAAACCACCTTTTATTATAACTTTTTTTTTGCAAGGCAAAATAAAAGAAACAGTAAAATAAAGTAATTGGCATTTTTTCTGTAAAATCTATATAAAAAATTCAGGTGAACACACATATATACACAACACACCTATATACTAAATTATAGATATAAGAACTATATGCCAAAATATTCATGAATGTTATGGTTATGTTGTTTCTATTATTTGATTCATCACCCCTAAAGTAAAATGATTGTTTCTAAACAATCTTAATAATCTAAAGAGCCTCTTGATAACAACCATCAGATTGAACTGAATTAAATAATATCAAAAATCTTTATTTTTGTTTTTTGCTTCATAAGAAAAGTTAAAAAAAATCTGGCCAAGGTCCAGGAAAGATGAATCTCCCAAGTCTCCTTGGTGAACTCTTCTTACTTATTTATCTAGACTTTCCTGCTCAAGATTACCTTTGTATAAAGTTTCCCACCTCCTCCAGGCAAAGTTTGGCACTCCTTCAATCCTGCTTTCTCAGCATTCTATGAACAATCTGAAATTGTATGATAACTATTTTATTCTGAATCCCTCTGAGGCAGGGACCATGCTCTGCTCATCTCTGACTTCTTTTCTTCCCTCTACCCCCACCTACCACCCACACAAAGAAGATAAATTCTAGAACATAAAAAGCACTCAATAAGTATTCATTGAATGAAGAGCAAATGAGCTTAAACAATTAGTTAAGTGGCTTTACTGAGGACAGAAAGTTAGTGTTTTAGTCAGGATAACTCTACTCAGGCTGATACCTGTATAGAATAATAGATTTAAAATATATGTTGCATCTATCATGGTACTGTTAAGACTTAGACATGGAAAAATCATGAAGAAAGTGGAATATGAGTGATGAAGCTTGGAATATACTGCCCTAAAATATGCTGGCCCTCAGATGCTTCACAGACTCTCACCGCATTTTCTGAAGCCTGGTTTCCATCATTTTGAGATATTTTTTTGCCTTTACTATAGGAAAAATTATTATTTTGCAGCAATCAAGGTGTTATCTTCTATCCATTTGCAACATGTTACATTTGTTCTGTGACCATTGCACTAGTCTACTGTGAGGGATACAGTTCTCCCCTGGCCACGATAAGAAGCACTCTCTTTTTATTGGTTGCATTCTGTCCTTGGTCCATAGCCTCAGTCTGTGATGGGCTCAGCTGCCTCATAGTAAAGACTCTGTCATGCTAAATTTCCCTCCTTAATTGCACTTGTGATTTTGGCATATACTTTTCAAGTCTGTACTTTTATTGTGGATATCAGCTTCTAAAGATAGATAGACAGTTGCATGGTTCCAATACCCATGGAAAGAACACGGGCTTCATATGAAGACAGATGTGGACAATCACCACACTGCCAATGACTATCTATGTGACTGTAAACCAGTTAATTTATATCCTTGAGACTCAGTTTCCTAAGGTAGAAAATGAAATGAGGTAATAAAGATTACTTTATATGGATGACATGCTAAAACATGATAATGCATAAAAAAAGATTCCAATATGGCTCCTATCCAAATAAGACACTAAATAAATGCTTTCTTCTCCCTCCCTGTTGCTTCCTCTACCCGAAGAGGGCTCAATCCTCACTCATGAGATGAATTATCCCATTATTCTTAATTCCATGACCTTGTTGACTATCTTACAATGACCAGTAATCACACTGGCCATTCTAGATGCATGGTCATGATGGAGAGTTTACATCTCTTTTCACTGTCTCAGGTCTCAATTTTTTAGATACAATGAAGGTATTTACCCTGAAGAGTTGCTACATAAAGTGCCAAAAGGAAGATCATCCCCCAGAAATAGGGAACTCTACAGGGCCAGCTTCGTGGGAGTGTGACTTGTACAGTCACACATGGACCTGCACTTGGTTTTATGCCCTGCTGTTGCTGCCTTGGAATTCTTAATTGTTTTTGAACAGGGGGCTTGGTATTTTCATTCTGCTCTATGTCTCACAAATTATGTAGCCCATTATGGGATCCCATTCTCTCTGTGCTTTTTTTTATTCCTCTTGAAAATGTTCATCAGCAGCCGTGAGGAAAGGACAGAATGGCAGCACTTACACAAAAACTGGCTGCAATTCAAATTGCTGCAGTTCAAATTGCAGGTTTGACAGGAAGAAAAATACTCTGGCAGATTTAAATCTTTTAACTATTTCTTTCCTCCCCTATGTGGTTACATTTTCATTCTTATTTTCTCTTGACCTCACGGGGGGAGATAACATTGTTAGTTCTGAAGGGTTTCTATATAGGATACTTAGATTGCATGCTAATCTGAAGGGTACTAAATTGGTAAACTAAAAAGAACTCTTTGTGTTTTCTACAAATTGAAGCATATTTCAAGAGTCCAAGGTATAAATAGGAAGGTAATGGATGTATATAAATGGCTCAGTATGTGTATATTACAACATTCAGGGCCTCATAAAATACACTGGTAATGAGCAATAGTTGCTCTTCTATTCAGGCATTTGGTAGCATTTAGAAATGGGGTGGAAGAAGGAAAGGCAGAAATACTAGACATTTTACAAAAAAGAAAATACCAATTAAACCCACCATATTAAGTTGCAAAACATTTTTTTTTTCATATTCCTCTTGAGTAATTTTGTTTGCCAAATGCCTGCTTTGTGCTAGGTGCTGCTAGGAATACAAAAAATGAGTAAAACATTGACTTTACTGGCAAAGTTGTCAGGAGTTAATGCATTAAAGATCTTGAAAAGTAATAGAATTAGAAAATATACTCCACTAGAACTTTGCTGCCTGTTTTAGAGATAACGTACTAGAACTTTTACACTGTAGCATTTGGCATTTGACTAAATAAGCCAATTAGAAGGAGTATAAAATGGTCTTGCTTTGCATGCTAATTCCGTACTCATTACTCTGTCATACATCAAGCTGCTACAGGAAACCACATTAGGAGTACTAGAGCAGAATTCCAGGGAAGCTATTTCACACATTCTTATAAAAAGTGAATTTGGTCAATGTTGTTCAGTTAGTGAAATCATGTGAGATATTATATTGTTATTTTTTGTATTTTAAATATATGTATTTTATTTTAAAACACAATATTATCTATTACTACCTAAGAGTGTATTCTAGAAAAAATAAGTATAAAATAGCAAAAAAATTCATTTTTATTACAATTTAATATCATTATTATTAGATATCATTTGTAGAGCACCTACAATGTTATCTGGCACAAGGCTAAATATTTCATATTCATTATCTCATTTATCCTTATAACAACTTCCTGAACTATTATTCCTGAAGTATTACTATAGCCAGTTTAACATATGAGAGAGAGCAAGGCTAAATAAATAGACCAAGGTCATTGACTTGGCAGGAGGACTTGAATTCCTAATCATTATTGTGTTCTTTCTATTTCTATCCTTAGATCTCAACTTTTGTTTTTGATCAATTACATTTTGCACTGTTTAAAATCAATGGCTGCTGGCCGGGCGCGGTGGCTCACGCCTGTAATCCTAGCACTCTGGGAGGCCGAGGTGGGCGGATCGTTTGAATTCAGGAGTTCGAGACCAGCCTGAGCAAGAGCGAGACCCCATCTCTACTAAAAATAGAAAGAAATTATATGGACAGCTAAAAATATATAGAGAAAAAATTAGCCGGGCATGGTGGTGGATGCCTGTAGTCCCAGGTACTCGGGAGGCTGAGACAGGAGGATCCCTTGAGCTCAGGAGTTTGAGGTTGCTGTGAGCTAGGCTGATGCCACGGCACTCACTCTAGCCTGGGCAACAGAGTGAGACTCTGTCTCAAAAAAAAAAAATAAAAATAAAAAAAAAATAAAATCAATGGCTGCATTAGATGGACACTATATAACACATTTAAACGACATAACAAAATACAAGGTAAGCCTGCAAGTATTCTTGTAGCTTAGAATGTAGTTTAGATAAGGAATATGAGAACTGAGACTGTGAAAGACATGGGTCTCTGAGAAAACTTAAATCAATTTTAACAGCAAAAGGACAACTCTATTCTAGCTACAAGATGACTGGTAACCACTGTACAAAGGGGATTATTTACTGTTTTTGCAATATTTATACCAAAAGATTTTAAATTCAATTTATCTTTAGTTCTAAAGTGAGAATAAAAATCTGAACCTAAAATTAAAGTCCAGTAAATAATATGTCTTAAATAAAGCTAAAGGGAACATAAAATGACAAGGAGTGTTATAACTGACTCTCTGGATTGTTATAAACTACCCAAGATGGTGACAAAGGATTAATGACTGAATAACAGCTAACAGACAGGGCTAGACTTTAGAATCTTTTAAAACAGAAGAGTGTCATGTGCTGGATTTAAAGATGTTGTATAACTTTTTTCTCTTGGGTAGTTTATATTAATTTCAAATATGAATTAATATAATAGATCATATTCTCAGGCTGAAATGGAGTTTTCACATTCTGTCCTATATATATTAATACTATATTTCATATAGATATATTATATATATGTATATACATATGGCTAGTTCACCTAAATCTAAATGGTCTAAAGAGAAAAAAATCTGAACAAAGCATGTTTAGTATAAAATAAATAATGGTTTTAAAACAGTTATAAAAGCAACATTTTAGTCACTGTGGAAATTCAAAAACAATCACCCTATATTAATATATTAACCAATAATAACAAATGGCATTTTTTCATTATCTCTGAATTTATAAATTTTTTAGATTAATACATGAAGATTTAGCTATTATTTTTTAAAAAGAAAATACATCACAGCCAAAGAAACAGTCATGAGAATAAACAGACCACCTACAGAATGGGAAAAAATATTTGCATACTACACATCAGATAAAGGACTGATAACAAGAATCTATTTAGAACTCAGGAAAATCAGCAAGAAAAAATCAAACAACCCTATCAAAAAGTGGGCAAATGACATGAATAGAAATTTCTCAAAAGAAGATATAAGAATGGCTAACAAACATATGAAAAAATGCTCAACATCCCTAATCATCAGGGAAATGCAAATCAAAACCACAATGAGATATCACTTAACCCCAGTGAGAATGGCCTTTATCAAAAAAACCCAAAACAACACGTTAGCATGGACGTGGAGAGACAGGAACACTCATACACTGCTGGTGGGACTGCAAACTAGTGCAACCCCTGTGGAAAGCATTATGGAGGTATCTTAAACAGATTCAAGTAGACCTGCCATTCGATCCAGCAATCCCATTATTGGGCATATACCCAAAGGAAAAAAGGTCATTCTGTAACAAAGACACATGTACCCGAATGTTTATAGCAGCACAATTCACAATAGCAAAGATGTGGAAACAACCCAAATGTCCATCAATACATGATTGGATTAGTAAGCTGTGGTATATGTATACCATGGAATATTACTCAGCTATAAGGAATAATGAAGATACGACATCTCTATGGTTCTCCTGGAGAGAGTTGGAACCCATTATATTAAGTGAAGTATCCCAAGAATGGAAAAACAAGCATCACATGTACTCACCAGAAAATTGGTTTCCCTGAACATCACCTAAATACACATCTGGGAACGACACCAATCGGATATCAGACTGAGGTGGGGGGTGGGGGAGGGGATGGGGGTATGCCTACACAATGAGTGCATTGCGCACCCTTTGGGGAATGGTAACGCTTGAAGGTGCTGACTCGGGAAGGGGGGGTGGGGAAGGGAGGGATATATACCTACATGATGGGTGCAACGCACACTATCTGGGGAACAGACACGCCTGGAGCTCTGACTTGGGGGGAAAGGCGGTACATGGGAACGTATGTAACCTGCAATTCTGTATCCCCCATAACAATAAGATGAAATAAAAAAAAAAAAAGAAAAAAAGAAAATACAGAAAGTGCCCTAAGTACAAACAATAGTGAAAAGCTAAGGGATAAGAAACAATCTTATGTTAGCCTCAAAGCATACTCAGGCATGACTGAGCTACTTAAAGTATTTTTATTTGCTTTTCTAAATAAGTGGGATGTGAGGGCGATCTGGCTGCAACATCTGTCACCCCATTGATCGCCAGGGTTGATTCGGCTGATCTGGCTGGCCAGGCAGGTGTCCCCTTCCTCCCTCACCGCTCCATGTGCGTCCCTCCCGAAGCTGTGCTCGGTCGAAGAGGACGACCTTCCCCGATAGAGGAGGACCAGTCTTCGGTCAAGGGTATACAAGTAGCTGCGCCCCCCCGCTAGAACCTCCAAACAAGCTCTCTAAATAAGTGGAGCACTGGTCAGTTATACTTTGGAGTGTATTAGAGCAAATGAGTAAAAATATCTTTAGATTAAAAAAATCAGAAAATTTATTTGACATAGGAAAGAACTCTAGGCTCATAAATTTAACAAAAGACTTTACAGAAGGAAATTTTTGCTTTTTGGGCATATACATATATTCAAGGAACAAGAGTATGAAATATAAGACTAAGATAAATTAAGGAAACAACAGATGGATATACATTTTAAGATGGCAATGGTGGTGTGAAAGCTACAATTTAAATACAGCTTAAACAATTGAGGTTTATTATCAATAACACGGAAAATAGTAACTAAAGTTTTCTTTTGATAAATAGTTATGTATGTGTTTAAATAGCTATTGATATAATATTTCAATTAAAATAGAGAACAGAGCATATTTTTGTTTGGCTTATATATTAACATAATTCAGTTATAAATTCTGCAATTCTGTGCCAATTTAGGATGAAATTTCCATTGTATTTGGAGAATAAGGGAGGCTTTGTTTTTACAAAATATCATACATTTATTCTGATATTAAATAGCGAGGACTCTAAATGATATATGCCTCATTCAGAAAAATATAGTATGTTTTGTATCTTAGTACTGACAGATCTCTGTTGAGCTACACATTTTGCACTTCTAATTATGATGGTTTCCTAAGAAGACACAAGGAGTGAACAATCATCAGTAATTAAAAAGAGTAAAATTCAGAAACAGAATTTAAAATATTAACAGTATTTCAAATTCCTATTCTATATAGACATTCTCTGACACAGGAAGGATTTCTTATTCATATGAGTAAAGAGGATTGAAGGAGAAATAATTTTTAAACTTAAAAAGCTAATATAATAAAATTTCAATTTTAACCCAATGTTAAAATTATATCTATAAACAGCAAAGATTAAGAGTTTCAAATAGTTTCAGAAAGCAACTGCAGCTGCAAATAAACAAAGGTCATATGAACTTCATTCCAATAAGACCTAGAAAACTCCCACAATCCCTTTACATGTCACACTTGGATAGTGGAGGAAAAAACCACAACCAAACAATTAGCAAAATGAAAGGAAACCACCACCATGCTTTCACTAAGCCATTTATGCATTCAACAATAAATGCCAACTACTAAGCTTAAGGATTTCACAGCCTGGGATAGTGTCTCTGATAATGTATTTGGTTTTGTCCTTAACATCACTGACATTAAGCATGCTGCCCTTGTGTTCCTGATAACAGAAAAGAAGCAGTGACCCCTAAAAGCCTGTGATGAGCTAAAATTAGTAAGTCAAAACTCATGATCTTAAAAGCATCATTTCCTTCTAAATTCTTATATTTGCCCACATTAAAACTTAAAGGTCCCAAAGCTCATCAATAGTGTCAGTCCTGTTACTACAAGCTTGCAATCACTTAAATCCTTATATTCAAAGAATTTCAAGACAGATGATTTGAGATCACTTTGTTCACTGTTCCTGAATGACACTTGGAGATCCCTGAGAGGTTAAGTGACCTGCACATGTCATATAACAAAGTTAATGGAAAAGTCAAGACTAAAACCCAGAAGTCCTGATGCTCAGTTAAGTGCTATTTTCACAATGACATGCTGCCTCTAACCAAAGAGCTACTTTACAACGAATAAGATGTGAACCAAACAAGTTAGGAAGAAATACAGTATCTTATATTTAAATTCTCAAATGCTATTTTCATAGTTATTATCTCTTGACTACTAGTGTATTTTTGGCTTTATTTTAAAAATTTCATTTTTGTTTTTGTTTTGGTCATTTTGAGTTAAAATTTCAATTAATGATGCTGTATTAGCTATCTATATTTGTGTAACAAATTACTACAATCTTAGAGACTTAAAGCACTATACATTTACTCTCTCACAGTTTCTATGCATGGCTCAGGAGTCTAGGCACTGGACCCAGTCCCAGGTCTTCTGCTTAGGGTCTCACAAGGGTGCAACCAAGATGTCAACTGGATTGCATTCCTACAGGGAGGCTTAAATAGGGAAGAATCTGCCTCCAAGTTCATTCAGGTTGTTAGTGGGATTCGTTTCCTTGTGACTGTCTGACTAAGGTCTCCATTTTCTTGTTGGCTGTCATCCAGGGATCACTCTCAGCTCCTGGAGGCTGCCCTCTGGTCTTGGCTGCATGACCCCCTCATAACATGACAGATGACTTTTTCAAAGCCAATAGGACAGTCTCTGACTCTTTGAGTCTTTTTTAAAATGGTTCACATCATTAGATCAGGCCCACCCAGTATACTCTCCCTTTTGATTATATTAAAGTTAACTGATAAGAGGCTTTACATACATCTGAAAAATCCTTTCACCTTTGTCATAAACCAAAACACAATCATGGGAGTGAAATCCATCATATTCACTGGTCTCAACCATACTGAAGAAGAGGGCAATTATACACCAGGGGGCAGGGATCTTTAGAGCCATCTTAGAGTCCTGTCCACCACAGATGTCAATGGCAAAACATCAACAGTAAGACAGAAAAGAAAGTCACTGAAATTATATGCCTACAATTTATTATCCGAGAATTAGATTTTGATCTCCTAGAGAGACAGCTATAGTGTGCTAATTAAGAGCCTGGGACTGAATCACAGCTTTGTCACTTACTAGCTGCATGATTTTGGGCAAGTTACTTCATCCCTCTGTGTGCCTCAGTTTCCTCATCCATATAACTGGGATAAAATCATACCTATCACTGCATTGTGATGAGGACTAAATGAAATAATTAATATTTATTGAGATCTTACTATAGTCTAAGTATTCTTCTAAATCCTTTACATGTATTAACTATTTTAATCCCCACAACCTCCCTAAGAAGGAGATACTGTTATTATCTCTACTGTACATATGTGGAAACAGAGGTACAAAGGTGTTAAAAACTTGCTCAAGATCATACAACTTTTAAATGTCAGAGCCAAGTTATATCCAGGCAGTTTTGCTTCAGTTCCTACTTGCTTAACTACTATGCTTGGAAAGTTGCTTGACATGTAATTATTAGATATGTTAATGCCTAGAGAGCCAAACTTTGAGATAATACTATCACCTAAAAATTATACTTTAAAATAATAATCTTCTAAGAATGATGAAGTCAGTGCCAAATAGTGAGAGAACATCAGTCCCAAACGTGCAGCTTGTTTGATGAGCAAGAAGTTGTCCCATGACACTTTAAACTTACTTCCAACTACTTCCCTAAAACAATCTGGGATGAATTAAAAGTTGGGAAAAGAAGCTCCACTACTACTCTCATTTCTGATAGGGAAATAGAGTAAGCTGGAAACCAGGATTGGATCTGGGAAAATCTCCACTCTATTTGTCTGCTGTTTCATAGGCAGGAAACAGAGACAGGCAGGCTTGTGTCAAGTCCCCAAGCAGATGAGAGATCATTCATTGGAGGGTATGCCATTTTCCAGGTTTGAGGGCATGCCATTTTCCAGGCTCAAGAATAACAGTGGTCTAGACATATGAGTGGCTCAGTTAAGGTATAGATTATTAGGAAAATGTTTTAATTTTACTTTGGACTTTATATTCAAATAGCAAGAGTGAAACAGTTCATTATAATCAGATGAGCTTCTGGAAAATTCAGGCACTATATATGCACTTTATGGGCAAATAGGGAACAAACAGTAGAGATCTACGAGCAATGTCTTCACTTATAGTTGAGAAATTTGAAGTTGCCATGTGTAGCTTTATGGAGGTAAGAGCTAACCACACTGTGCCAGTTATGAATTTATCGGCTCTCAGCTTTAAATTCACCCTTCAGTACTTGCTCTGTGATAATGGATTGGACTCTTTAAGCATTTATCCTTTATAATGAGTACAATGTTAAGTTTTTGTCAATAGAGGGCACTGGAGAGATACTGCAGAGGGAAGGAGGCTTCTCTTCCAGGTTCCTATGGGTTTTGTTTTACCTTTTCGTGCTCCTGCTGCAAGATCCATTAGCGGTGCATGTGCGTGGGAACATTGGTAGTGCTCTGCTCTAGTCACATGCCCAAACTATGCAGTCCCTCAGTGACCCTGTGGCCTCAGCCTGGGCTCAGGGATCACCATCCTGAAGCTATCTCAACATGCTCTCGAGGCCTCTTATCCATAGCAGCATCCCAACTTTTGCTGTGAGCCCTCCTACCAGTATCACTTGCCTACATCCTAAAAGGTTGTTTCTCTCTTGCCTGGCAACTGTGGACAGGCTCTGGTCTAGACAACCCAATGAAACTGCCACCACACCTTCTCAGCCTAGGGGAGAGTGTTTCACCTATAAGATATTCTTCCTCAAGTCTTTTCCCTCAGTCCTAAGACATGGTTTAGGGTTCTCTTTACAGGTATACTTTCCTATCACAGTTTAATAATTACTTATATGAAACTTCCCTTGTTTGAGGTACTGTGTGGTTTCTGTCTCCAGACAGATTCAATTACCTTCTTTCTTCTTATGGAAGAAATTTTTACATCACTGTACTTTAAAAAATCTACAGTGTGCTTGATCACACATAGAGTAGTCTCAGATGAAATCAGTCCTCCAGTTTATCACTTTATGTTGCCATCCTGCTTTCTAATGATTTTGTTTGTCACTAAAGAATTAAGGAATTTAGACCTGAGAAGTCACAGATACTCCAAGCCCCCAACTTATTCAGAAAGGCTAATTTAGCTTGTTCATAGCTAGTTAAGTGACATAATGGGGTCAGAGCACAAAATCTTTTAACTCTTAGGCTGATGATCTTTCTATTATATTACTCTACCTCACTTGACTCCCCAACAAAAATGACTACTCTTTGAGGACAAGGATTGTACCCTCAGAGTCAGTCTGAATATGAAAGCATTTTGCAATGCATAGTATGTTCAGCAAATGTAATGTTAGCAAGAACATTCATATAAATGTACTGCCTTACATAATATCTATATAAATCGTAATAAGAAACACTAAAACCAGATTATTTTAAGTCTTCATGTAGTCCACATTCTCTTTAGTATATATGCATTTTATTTTTTGTCCCAGGAAAGACAAACATTTTCTACTTCTATCATATTATATCTGGATTTCTGCTTTCTCCTTTCCCATATGGGACATCGGTTGTAGAGAAGTTAATTTACAGTTAAAATAATTTACAATGCAATTAACCAAAGTGTCAAAACCTGAAGATAATGTAATACAACACTCAAGAAACTAATGACTGAGTAATAGTGTTAGTATGCCTCTTTAGGTTCACTAAAAGGACAGTAAAAGGGGTTAAGATAGAAGGGTCATGCTAACTTTGAAAAAATAAGAAGCATCTCATGTTTTCCATTTATAAAACTCAGTATTAGAATTTATGTTTTAAAGAGATTGACCCTAATTTTTACGTTTAAATGCTATAGTTACAACCAAAATCTCAACCATATCAAAAAATATCAACTTGCATTTGGACCAAGATCATAGCTTTAAGAGAAGAAGAAATCGGGCTATAATCGGCAAAAGCTGCCTTTTCATAGCATCAGGGACCTTCTGAAGACCAATAAAAATTATTTTTAGGGATTTTTGAGTGGCACTGTTTTCAAAAAACCTCCAAAGATAAACTATTAATATTAATACAATCACTTTTATTTCATTATTGGACATGCTGTTACCCTAGTACTTAAATGCATCCTCAAGGTTTTGGGCGACTAGAAGAGGAAAGCTAGGCTTACATAAATGATATGGTACAGATGTCAGGGCAAAGACTAAAATGAGCTCTTTACTTTCTTCTCCAGGCTCCTCTTTTACATCTAACTGTTGGCTCTCTGAAGTTTAAGCTATTTTTAGTTTGGATAGCAGAAAAGACACAATAATTTCAGCCCAGATGAAGTTTAGGAGTAAAGACTTCATAAATTTAAAGAAAGGAGAAAATTACTCAGAATGTTTATGAAATAAAACAAATACTTAACATGCCAAAATAGGCCTAATTCATTATTGAACCTAAATAAGAAAAAAGAAACCAGCTTGGAGTAGTAAAGAGATAGAGGGGAGAGAGGGGTAAAGAGGGGGAAGAGAAAGTAGAGAGAGAAAAGAGAAGAGAGCATTCTTGAGAATGCTCTGTAAACTGTAAAGTACTATATATAGTAATTAAGGATAATCTTAACATTAAAATAGACATTTACTGTATTTCTTCTTCCTGTTATCTTTACAAAATGATAGAGCAAAAAGCAAGTGCCATATGTAAAAGGTGTTTTTGAGTTCAGAGCAATCTGATTTAAACGATGTGACCTTAATGATTACGCCTGGTCTGGGATTTCCATGAGTCTAATCAAAGCTGACAAGTGTTCCAGGCTCACCAATGAGAGGAGCAGGGCTGCGACAAGCAAAGGAAGTCTGTTAAAGCACAAGATCTGAAATGGCTTTTCAGGCATGCTTATCACTCCAGATTCAAAAGCTGTAGTGAAAGACGGGAGTGAGGAGAAAGTATAGAACTGAAGAGAACTCCAGATCCTGTAAGTGATTTACTGTATAAAACAAGGATCTGTGCAGAGCAAAACAGATGGGCTCCAACATGCCAGGGAATGTATATCCTGTGACAAAGCCTGAGAGGAAAAGATAAGATCAATAGTGAAATATCATACTATTTATTTTTAGTCAATTATCACTCAGATATATACTACATTGATTACCTGTATTGCCTTTTGTCCTTTATGGTTGCACTCTGTCATCTGTTCCATTATATTTAAGGGCAAATTCTAAGGAAACCCAAGCTGTTCAGTTTCCTTTTATTCATTCTTACATTTCATATTAACAGACATCCCTGTCCAACACTGCATTCCCTTCACACAAGGCTTTTTGGTCTTCATGGCCCACTAGTACTCTCTGATTTTAAGCAGAAATACTCGTTCCAATTTTAGAGATGAGAAAAGTGAACAGAAAATCTAGCCTAAGGATTATTCAAGTCACTTTTGCCTATTGCACTATGCGTACTATAAAATTATCCATTAAAAGGTATCAGAATTATAAATATATTAGAATAAATACATACTTTTATATTTTTTCATTATAAAAGCATGTAAACTAATTGAAAACAATTGGGAAGATACTTGAAACTAAAATAGAATCAGCTATTATCTTACCAAGCAAATATAATAAATATTAATATTATAGAATATTCTATTTTTAAATTTTCAACAGTGATGATTCATTCCATGTTTATAATGCTTTTGATCAGATTTTTACTTAACAATGTCATTTAAAATCTTTCCTTTAAATTGGCAAATGAATATTTTAGGTGTATTTGTAAATATAACATATAAATTATATATTCACAATTTCAGACAGTAACTGTGAATAGTAAATATTTCATCCTGTGAATGCACCATAGTTTACTGAAGCATTACCTTATTTCCTATTTTGATTATTATATATAATGCTGCTATAAACACTCTCTATATAAAACATTATTGAGTTCTTCAATTTATTTTTAGACTAGATTCCCAAGACATTATAGCAATATGGACTCTGGAGCCAGACTAGCTGAATTCAGATTGGATCCTAAATGGTTTCTAACTGTATTACTTCAGGAAAATCACTTAACCTCTCTGCTTCAGTTTCCTCATCTGTAAAATGGAGATGACAGTAGTAATACTTACCTCATAAGGTTTTTATGAAGACCAAATGAGTTACTTTTACTTTTTATAGAGCACTTAAAATAGTGCCCAAGGTATACTATAAATATTACGTGTTAGTATGTTTGTGAGCCTTGAAATAGCCTAAAATTTGCTTCCAAAAAAGATTTTGTGAATATACATGCCAAGCACTAAAGTATGCCCATTCTAATTTCATCAGGTTCTCACCAGCATTTGGATGTTTAATATGTATGTGTATGTGCACACATGTGTTTGGGTTTATGAACTGATAGGTGAAAATTTGTCTTTCATTTTTGGTTTATAGGGAGTCCTTGTTATCTGAGGATAACTGCCACCAGAAAGTAATGGTAACTTTGTAATTATCATTATAAGAATGCAGAGCTTGTCCCTTTTAAAATATATAAATCTTACAATATAGGTATTAGCCTTTTGATTTATCATTAACCTCCTTTTTAAAAATAGTAGTTAGCACTCATATACTTTTTTATTCTTTATCATCTCATCTGGTTTTGTAGTTCACCCTTAGTCCTTTGCTATTCCGGAAAGCAAAAGTATTCTGGAAATACTTTCCTATTCTGGAATTTCACTTTTGCTTCATTTATTTGGTGATCTTATTCAAACACATTTCTGAAAAAGGTACTTTGGTGACCTTTCTGATCTAAAGGTATCTTTTCATTGCTTTCACACATGAATGATAATTTAGTTAGATATAAACATTTTTTGGTCATTGCTTTTCTCTCAAATATTTATTCTATTGGGTACAATGTACACAGTCCAGGTGACGGGTAGTGAAAGCCCTGACTTCAGCATTATATAGTGTATTCATGTAACAAAAACATTTATACCTCCTTAATATTTTAAAATAAAAAATATTGATATTTAGAAAAAAATTACAGATTTTTTTCCATTGTCTTCTGACAGCTATGGTTTCAAAGTAGAGATCTGAATATAACCTAATTTTTGTTCCTTTGATGTCAAAATCGCTTTCTCTCTGTTCCCTCTAATTGAGTAAATACATGGTTCTTTACTCTAATTTGAATTTGAAAATTTACCAGAACGTATCTTCAAATTGTTATCTTTCCAATACATATTCCAACTTTGGTAAGTTATCCAAATTTTCAAATTTCTATTCCTAAATTATTCTGTTATATCTTTTGTTTCATATTGCTTTCTTCCTCAGGTTAACAATTACTTGAAGGAGGGTTAACCATAATCTACTGTCTATAGCCTTCATCTCTCATTTTTTGCCTTTTTCTTCGTTTACTAAATATCTGAGCATTATTAAAGTTCATCTTGTTTCTCATTATTTCAGGTGTTGAAGGGCACTCTGATGCTTATACAGGTTGAATATCTCCAATCTAAATAACTGAAATCTGAAGTGCACCAAAATCTCAAACTTTTTGAGCACCGACAAGACACTCAAAGGAAATGCTCACTGGATCATTTTGGATTTTCAGATTAGGGATGCTCAGCTGGTAAATATACAATGCAAATATTCCCAAATCCAAAAAATCAGAAATCTGAAACACTTCTGGTCACAAGCATTTTGGATAGGGGACGCTCAACCTGTATTGCTCTGTGGAATTCCTAGGATATAGCAAGTTTTCATAAGTGACAGGTTCTCCTTCCTCTTGACAATTGCCTCCCCTACACTCTGGACAAAATAAAGATTTGGGGGTAGAGTCTGGGCTAAGACAGTTGTTCTAGAGCATATCTCAAGCTACTATAATCTGTATTCAGTCATGTGAGATCCTCTTTTTTTTTTTAATGCAGTCTCCACTGAGGCCGTTCTAAATATATATTTACTCACATTCCAGTGTACTAAAGTGAAGAAGTTTCTAAGAACTATTAATATATTACATAGTATTCTAAACGTGCCTGGCATTAGAAAGATTTCAGTCATGCTCTTTAGCTCAGTCAATGGTTGGCTACTAGCACTGTTCTTACTTCCTACACATATGAAACTCCTACTCATTTGTGAAAAATGCTCATTTCTTAAATATATACTTTAGTTTACTATTCAGGTATTTCTGTGGATCTTTTAGCAGGATTTTTTCCCAATTAAGAAAAATAACAAGTATTTGTTGTGCTATATTTAACCATTACAGAAACACGTAAGTTAGAGTTAATGTCCCTAAAATTTATCCCACTCTTTCCAAAAGCTACCAACATTAAGTCTGTTGCATAGTTCTTCAAATTATTTTCACCTTATACTTCTTTTTTACACAAATGTCACATTATATCTACTGTTTGAAACTTGATTTTGTTATTTATGCAAATTTTGATTTCAATCAATATCAGGACATTATATGTGACCCAAAATGCTCTAAAATTTGGATTTCTACTTGTCTATTAAATCTTTCTTCCCAAAGCTCCATAAAATATTTCAAAGGAATTTTTCTTTTAAAGATTCCAACCAGTAAGTAGGTTTTCTTTTTATTTGTTTTTAAAATTAAAAACACTGGAGTAAGACATATGATGGTGTGACATACAGTTGGTGTGTTTCATTGTACTAGACACCTCTTGGGCCCCACCTCACACCTTCTCAATCCACTTTTTTTCTCCAGCTACTGCTGTGGCAATCTGCCTCACCCCAGTTGTACTACTTTTGCTTTTTGCCCTAGAGCTCTCTGATGCCTGCAGAAACCTGATAGTGTGAAGAAAGTAACTAACACCCCAAGGAGTAACCTTTGTCCAATGGGAAAATTGGATTAGAGCCAGTGGATAAATGTTCCCTCTCCAGTGTTTGGCAGGCAGGTTGGACCATTCTGAGGCACATTCTATAGGGCCCCTCAGAAGGTCCTAATAGGACAGAAATCCAGTTCCCTCTAGAGGTGAACAACTTCAGAACCCATACTGACTCTCCTTCCCAGTGTCACTTCTGTGCTTTGGGATCACTAATCAACATAAACTACCCGCATTCAAGCCTTTGTTGTAGGCTCTTTTTTCCAGAAAGAATCTAGGCTAAGATGCTCATATAGAATATATATTAATCTATCTTTGAAAAAAAGACATTATCAATAATATTTTACTTAGCATATTCAAGTATCATAGGAATAATAAAAACATTCAAATTAACTCAATTTAATTCTAAACAAGCTATATAAAAACTCAGGCTCTTTATTTTCTGGTGCATATAAAAAAGAAAGAGGAAATAAAAAACCTAAATAATAAAATAAAACCTAAATAATAAAAATCTAAATAAATATAATAAATACTGGAAAGAGAGTTACCAAATTATAAATCTTTGCATAGAAAACCTATTAATTTATTTTTTCCCAACAAAAATCACACAGGAAAGATATTAATATTCCCATTTTAAATATTAAGAATAAAGTCTCAAAAAAAATTTAAATCACTTGACCAAGGTCTCTGAAATAGAAAATGGTAAAACTAGGATTCAGACATAGTTTTTAAGACTCAAAGTGATTTCTTCCATACTATAGGAGATCTGGAAAAATATTTATTCTGAAATTTTGTTTTAAAGAAAGTATTCTAGCATCATATATCAAGTGGTACAGTATACTATTTTGTCATTTAAAAAATTAATTCTTACCATGAGAAAAGTAACACACAAGTATACTTACAACCTTCTAGTAAAGGCTGGGTCATCTTTGCATAAAAAGGCCAGGATAGGAAGTGGGTTGATAACATGAAAATAAAAATATTTTCTGAGATGAACTGACTGGTTAATGCCATACACTGTTTCCATCATCATCAGACAGGATTTTTAAATACTTACTAGCTGGAATACAAAACTGCCAAGGTAAATATATGGCATTCATTTCTAAACTTCTTCAATATTATTTATGCTGTCATTCATTTATAACATCAAGTAGCTCAGAATCTGGTTTTTAAGAAAGGTTAGTGAAATTTTAATACAGAAATAATATGAATCTATTATTAGGAATTTAAGAAATTAAAATTATTTAAATATCTTTAAATTATCTTAAAAAATTTTAAATGATTATTTTAAAATCTGGCTATTACTTATTACAGTTTTTAATAACATTTCAAACATCATTTTATAACCCCAAAGAGCTTATTTCCTTAGCCTATTAATATTATATTTAAGATCTTTTGTACCAGAGCAATCCCACAGTATTTCTTTCATCATATAAATTTATTTCTGATATTCTGTTACATGGTGGAATCTGAATTTTCTTCAGAAATAAACTTTCATAATTTTTGCAGTCCCCTACAGATTCTTTTTCCATAAACTATTTACACTGCCTTTGTTGACATTTGAATATTGATTACAAATGTGCTACTGGAACTATTCCTCCATATAAAAGATTGTATCAACAAATGTAAAAATATATGCTATACATACATTAAGAGAGAAAGACAAAACAAAGAGAAATTATAGATATAAATTAGAGCCAAGGATGAAGCTAAATTCAAAATGAATCGCATAAGGTGCTCTTCCCTATGGGCCACAATTTCAATCTTAAGTTTCCAGAAGCCAATGCATAAGGAAAAGTACAGTGGTTTTTGATATCAACATCAGAAAGAGATCACTCCTGAGAAACTTTATAAAGAAAAAAGTGTAACACACACTGACCTCAATAATAGGCTTGAAGTAAACACAATGAAGAACTCACAGCAGCATACCAAAGTCTAATAACTCAGTAAATTCAATACTTCAGAGGGAACAGTCATTGTCACGGAAAATTCAATGTCAAAAAAACAGTCACTCACAGGAAATAAAATGTAGGAGGGAAAGGGTCTGTTCATGTTCCTTAGTTATTGACAAAATAGGCACAGCTAGATAACAGCCCTGGTTTCCAAGCAAAACAAGACAGTACAATTTGTAAAGTCTCAGGGAACTAGAATTGTTAGCAACTGCCAGATCTGGAAAGGACATGGGCTTTTGTATCAGATCTGTGTTCACACTCAATACTCAAACAGCTTAATATTTATGACCCTTAGTTCCACCATCTGTAAAATTAAGGTTAAATGAGATAATATATTTATAGAACCTAAACTAATACTTGGATTCTATAGATCTTAAAATAAATATTAGTTTATTTCTATTCACCAGACCCTACAGGTAGATCAAAAGGGGGTTTGTGGTATTATTTTCCCTGCTGGACTAATAAGAAGAAAAGTACATTAACTGTATACTCCTGAGATCAACCTTTTATAAGAATGTGATTTATATCACAAAGGCCATCACTGCTACACAGTGAGGGGAAGAGGATTGCTCAGTATCATTTATACAGTAGATAACAAAAAAAGAATAGGAATGCTGCACTGCTGATACTATGAATTCATATTTTCCCTCCATACATTTAGGTAAAATGTTTTAAAAAGCTTTACTTTTCTAAATATAAAACAAATTATTTTATAAATATTCAAATATTTCATAAATATAAAATTTATTAACTGAAAGTAGGAATAAAAGAAGTATCCTTCGACAGGCATATGGATCTTCACCACCTACTAACTGGCAGATGCAAAAATGACATGATTTCATACCAGAGATGAAGAAATTATTAGGACAGACCGGCATTGACCAAGAAATAGATTTATAAAGAAAAGCAACCAACTGTTTAGTAACAAGAAAGGAGATGCCTTTACACAAAGTATAATGTAGTCATAATCCATTTCTAGCAATAAAATATCTATAAAGTCATTTATTGATTCAACACATATGACCAAATTACCATTTGAAAGGTAGTCTGGTGATTATAGAGCAAAGGAAGTTTGATTATTTTATTAAGTATTTCATCCAAATGATGACTGAGATGAATTATCCCTGTTATAGAATATCTTTTGCTGATCTGTTTTTGTCATAAATGAACAGTTAAAAATTCCAGTTTCAAATTCTCTTTGCTCTAGATTATTTTATTATATTCTAACCATGCTACATACAATCTTAAATATTATATCATGTTTTTCTATTAGATACAATAGAATGGTTATAACTAATGTACTCATTTTTTTGCACTGTAGATTTTTAATTATTAGTTAAACAAAGAAATATTCTTTAATGAAGATGAAAATAAATCTGAGTATACTTACCACATGAAGAATTTTATTCTCAGTTTCATATACAGTACAATCCTGGAAAAAGAAACATATAAATTAGATTCAAAAAAATAAAAAATTATTTTATAAATATTCTTAGGAACTGTACTATTATTATGATTTTTAAAAAGTCTTGATAATTCAAATAAAAACTACAATAAGAATGGAAAAAATCTGGAATGCTATATACCAAAATATTAATAGTACTGATGTTCAGTTTTAAAGGACATACTTATTTTCACTGAACTGCATTTTCTAATTTTACTACTTTTAAACATACATAATAAAAGACAATACACATTAAGTAGACTTTTAAAAAACAATTATTGAAAAAATACTGTAACTATTTTCTATCTAAACTTTCATCTGTAATAAATGCATCCTGTTGAAATAACTCCAACATTTCAAATGCAAATTTATTATAGATTAGAACATCAAGAAAAACATTAACATTTATTTCAATGGTCATATCAAAATCTCATACTTTTATATTTTCAACTATTGCAAGCTATTATATACACCTTATAGTACACATTTAAAATTCATATATGCTACTAATAATTAGCAAGCTTAAAGTTCTCACCTAAATTTCAGTCACTGAAATTCTCTAAAAAAATAAGCCCACCATTAATTTAATCAAGTCCCATTTATTTATTTTTGTTGTTACTGTCATTGCCCTTGGCGGTCTTCATAAATTCTTTGCCTAGGCTGATAACTAGAAGAGTTTTTCCAACATTTTCTTCTAGAATTCTTGTGGTTTCATGTCTTAACGTTTAAGTCTGTTATCCATCTTGAATTAATTTTTGTGAGTGGTGAGAGATATGGATACTATTTAAATCTTCTACATGTGGCTACCCTATTTTCCCAGCACCACTTATTGAATAGGGATTCTTTTCCCCAGTGTAAATTGCTGTCTACTTTCTCAAAGATCAGATGGCAATATGTGGATGATTTTCTATATGGGTTCTCTATTCTGTTCCATTGGTCTATGTCTCTATTTTTGTGCCAGTACCATGCTGTTTTGGTTACTATAACCTTGTAGTATAGCTTAAAGTTGGGTAAAGTGATGCCTCCAGATTTGTTCTTTTTGCTTAAGGTTCCTTTAGCTATGTGGGCTCTTTTCTGGTTCCAAACAAAGCTTGATTAAATTAAAAAGCTTCTCCAAGGAATCAATAGAGCAAATAGACAACCTACAGAATGGCAGAAAATATTCACATGCTATACATCTGATAAGGGGCTAATAACCAGAATCTACAAAGAACTTAAGCAAATCAGCAAGAAAAAAAATCAAACAACCCCTTTAAAAAGTGGGCAAAAGACATGAACAGAAGTTTTTCAAAAGAAGATAGACTGATGGCCAATAAACATATGAAAAAATGCTCAACGTCACTAATTACCAGAGAAATGCAAATCAAAACCACAAGGAAATATCACCTAATCTCAGTGAGAATGGCATTTATCAAAAAGTCCCAAAACAACAGATGCTGGCATGGATGCAGAGAGAAAGGAACACTTATACACTGTAGGTGAGACTGCAAACCAGTGCAACATCTATGAAAAACAGTATGGAGATTCCTCAAAGAACTAAAAGTAGACCTATCATTTGATCTAGCACTCCCACTACTGGGTATTTACCCAAAGAAAAAAAGTCATTGTGTTAAAAAGACACTTGCACTTGAATGTTTACTGCAGCACAGTTCACAAATACACAGATGTGGAATTAACTGAGATGTCCATCAATTCATGAGTGGATTAATAAAATGTGTATATGTATATAACGGAGTACTACTCAGCCATAAAAAATGACCTTTTGCAACAATCTGGATGGGACTGGAGACCATTCTCCTAAGCAAAGTATCTCAAGAATGGGAAAACAAGCACCACATGTATTCAATGTCAAATTGGAACTAACTGATCAGCACTCATGTGCACAGATGGAAGTAAAAGTCAATGGAAATCATGCAGGGGGTGGGGAGGAGGGGATGGGTAAAATCATATCTAACAGGTACAATATACACTATCTGGGTGATGGGCACACTTATAACTTTGATTCAGGCAGTACAAAAGCATTTGTACCTCTGTAATATTCTGAAATAAAAAATAAAAAAAATAAAAAATAAAATTAAAAAATGCCACCATTGTCTTTTTTACCCTCAATTGCTTGATATATAATAAGTGGCAATATAACTAAGTGATCTTAGCTTAGAACTTATGTTTCTGTGGCTCAGTTTCCTCAAGGAATTTACAAAATGAGCATGATATAAGTAGTAACCCTATAAGGGTGCTGTGAGAATTAAATGACAAAATGAGATAAATCACTTGGCATAGCATCTGACATACAGTAAGTGATAAATACATTTTAATCATATGTTATTATTGTTCTTCATAATTAAATTTTTCAAAACTAATTACCTTTACTTCAAAATACAAAATTAACCTATTATTATTTGACCAATTAAAAAAATCCATATTACATAGTACTGCATATTTTAAGGAATGACAGTCCATTTCATTTTCCTTTAAATTTCGTTTTAACAAAAAGAAATGTTGTTCAATATAGTTTTTGAATGTCTCCAGCCTCTAGAAGTCCAACATGCTATCCATTGCACCATGCATCAAAAACCTAATATAGTTTTTGATATTGCTGTTTCACCACAATACCTTGTCAGAAGTATTAATACATATTCAAATCAGGGATAAATTTTTTAAAGGTAAAATTTAGGTCTGATTCATTTCACAAACTAATAGAAATGATTAAGGATTGAGTCTTGCCTTTCTCAGGGGCTCGAAGCAGAAGAAGTTTTCTTCAAATCCAGGTGTATCTGTTTCTGTGTACTTATACAAAGTCAACTCTTAATAAATAATTATAAGCAGAGAGAAGCCAAAGGTAAGATAAAACATTTATATTTGGAAAGTGCACTTGTACTTATATCTGACTTTGGAAGAGTCCAATTTCACAGAAATTAACTTCAAACACAATTTCATTGGGAAGAGATGATTTGGGAAAAGCTGGGAAGTTGCCCAGTTTCCCACGCTGCTTCTATGGCTTGCTTCAGTTGCAGTGTATGTAAGTTTCATTATTTGCTTACCTTCCCAGGATCAGAGGATATGATTAAACATTAAAACTTCAAAGGGATTCTCCTCAAGGAAAAAAGTAAATATGATCTAAATTTATACTGTACTAGTGGTATAATAATCATACAGAAAGTACTAATAACTATTTGAAGTTCCCAGTATAATATAGCAAAAATAACTGTTAAAATAATTTTAAACTGTTTTCAGTAATCATACGTTGTTTGGTAGTAGTGTTGTGATTGCGATTGTTGCACAGAATCTGTTTTGTGTGCTTTATAAAATGAAACAATTAAACAACTACGAGACCATCATTCTAACACTCCTGGTGTCACTGATAAGTATTTTTAGGATGGGAGAAAGCAGATACATATGTAAGACTGAAGAAGTTAAATAAAAACCCTAGAATATGTGTATATGTGTATGTACCTATTTCCTAGCTCTTCCCACTGAAAAGGCATAGGAAAAATGACCAACCTAGTAATAATAAACTTCCCACAGTTTGTGGTCTTGAAGTACCATTTCCTTGGCTTTCTCGGAAAATGGCTGATTCCAGATTGGGGACAGGAAATATAAAAGATGAGCTTGGATTATATTGTGATATAAAATAGAAGGAAGTATTAAAGATTAGTAGGGTTGTGTCAGTAGGACTCAGGAATCAACATGAAAAGATTCCCATTGGCCAAACATGGAACAATTTGAGCATCTAAAAGGATAATAACTGCAATGGATGCAAACACAGTAAATACTATTAAATCTTACATACATGTATATGTTTGATGCCATATTAATATTAAAATCTAAATATATAAAGATATGTTTAGTAATATTTTAATAACATCAAATATATTAATTGGACAATGCATAATAGATGTATTTTTCCCCTCGATTCAGCAAATATTAATCAACTATGCTAAGGATACAAAGATGAATAAAATAAGGCCCCTGAGTTAGAAAAGTACAGTTTAGGGAGATAGGCATTCACAAAAATAAGTTAAAACACACTGAACTCCAAAGTTTTCATGCTATTTTAAGTTTTAATAACTTTAGAAGTATAAATGCTACAAAATCATATAAATCAATAGGTATTAATAAAAGGCCAATTATTTAAAATTTTAAAATATTACTAGATTTTTAATGAAATTCAGCACAACCACTGGGTTGTGCCATACATTGCTCTAGTCAAATTTCAAACTTTGTAAAAACTTTCATCAGCTTTGGCTCAGTGACTGAAAGGATTACATTTGTAATCTTAGATTAAAGATTATTTGAAGAATAAAGTACTGCTGCATACTCAATAATTTTAACATGACCCCATAAGACAAAGTCTAAGGGAGATTCATGAGGTGACTGAAGTAGCCACATTTTTCCACCAATCTGAAACACTGTCACATACCAATACTGAAATTAAAAACTATTTAAAATATAGAAAACTAAATGACTGAAAAATAAATTTAAATACATTTTTAATGTTTTTTTTGTAAGTTTGTAGCACTTATACATGTGAAGTTATTAAAGGTTAAATCTGAACTAAGGTCTTTGGTATACCCTCAATTAGTATAATAAGGACACAATTATGGGGGCTGAAGGAGTAGAGGAGGAAGCAACTCACTCTGCCTAAAAAATAAAAATCAAGAACAGTGGCTTTTAATTAGGTCTTGGAAACAGTAAGTCTTTAGGCAAAGGAAATAAAGGCATCGTTGCAAAAACAATGTAATTATACTCAAACACAGTTAAGCTACTGCAGTAATTTTTAAATTTTAGTTCTGTATATATAAGATTCACTTGTGGGGGTTAAAATGCAGATTCCCAGGTTTTGTCCCCAGAAATATAGACTCAGTAGATTCAGAGTGAGGTCCCTAAGATGATTTTGATGAAGATGGTATTTTGAGAAACACTTGATCTATTTTATAGGATTATCATGTGATAGAGGAACACCCAACCAAACAAAAAATTATCAAATATACAGAATTCATAACTCAGTAAGGTGGTTTTAAAACATTATCTGGCGACTCATTCTAAACAGTTCTCAGATCCTCAAAGCTTATGTTCTGGTAACACATTCTTCCAATTTATTGACTGATTTTTTTTTTCTCCCAGTTAACTTCTTTCTTTCTTTAATAGCTTACTACTTTGAAGAGCTGCTCTACGTATTTGTATCTCTACTTTCTTTCAGCCAGATTGGCTTGTTCATTTTTTTTTTTTTTTTTTTTTGAGACAGAGTCTCACTCTGTTGCCCAGGCTAGAGTGAGTGCCGTGGCGTCAACCTAGCTCACAGCAACCTCAAACTCCTGGGCTCAAGAGATCCTCCTGTCTCAGCCTCCCGAGTAGCTGGGACTACAGGCATGCACCACCATGCCCGGCTAATTTTTTCTATATATATATATTTTTTAGCTGTCCATATAATTTCTTTCTATTTTTAGTAGAGATGGAGTCTCGCTCTTGCTCAGGCTGGTCTCGAACTCCTGAGCTCAAACGATCCGCCCACCTCGGCCTCCCAGAGTGCTAGGATTACAGGCGTGAGCCACCGCGCCCGGCCGGCTTGTTCATTATTGAAAGACAGAGGCTTTCACAAAGGGTGGGGGCACAGCATATTAAAAACAAAACAATAAAACCAAACAATACAAAGAATGCATATTAACCTGCTACTTTACATTAGGGAGAAGAATAGAAACTAAATGACTATTTTGTTAAGCTACAATTTTATGGAATTCATTTTATCATGCTAAATATTTAAATAGCCCTAGGTACTTTGGCAGATTTATTTTATTAGTAAGTTATTTTACTTCCATCAAAATGTGATTTTAAAATATTTGCTTCTCAAGTGTGGGTTTTATTAACATTTGGGGCCAAATATTTTCCCAAAAGATCACACCACAAGTTTTAAAAAGAAAATAGCACTGCATATGGAGAAATCTATACTTTACAAATCTATTCATGCTATGGAATGGTACACTTCTGATGTTCTAGTTATTTTTAGGTTAGAATTCAATTTCTATTTTTAAAATTAGAGTTAGAGCTATGGTACTATATACTCCCAGGAATTCTCTTCAGTAGCTCAAGCTGTCTTTTACTGTATATGCAAAATAAAATTGTCATTTCTTCTTTATACTTTTCCATATAATGCTTCTGTAATACAAACCATGTGATGCACATTTAAATGGACCAAATTCCTAATAAGGAAATATTCACAAAAATGAGTGGTTCTTCAATTTTGATCAGTTTTGTTCTTAGAAAAATAAGTATGCACAGAAACAGCTTCCCACAGATGAGCTATACACACACATAGGATCATAATCAGTTATCCTTTCTGAAACAATGATGCAATTGCTATACTGAGCACAATACACAGAATGATTTTTATTCCTACATGATACCATTGATGTTACATACTTTGTCAATAAGTTTTAAGCACATGGGGGTTATAATGTTCAGATCAAGTAATATTTCTCATCAACTGCATATTACAATCTTAAGAATAGTACATAAGTTATTAATAAATAAAGAGAAATAATGAAGGGAAATAGTATATGTCTCTAATAATAATACAATTATATCTTATGGAACTTTATAAATGCTATCAATTTTCATCTGTCTCACTTTAGTGTATATATATTATAGTATACCTTTACAAATAATATAAAAATATTGTTTTGATTAGAAGTGATATTTAAATGATACACCCATGCAAACCTTTGATAGTGGCACTCTCACCCTGAACACTTCAACATATATTAAGCTATCAAAATGTCTTTACATACCTAAGTAACTAATTTAGGCAATGAGTTAGTTACACTCTTTTTCTTTCTTTTTTCATTCATTCATTCATTCATTCAAGTCACAGTTAAGTTCACCAAAATGTTTTTTTTTTTATATGTCCTAAATGCAATTCACTATCAGGCACTAATGGGTGATCAAAGTTAAATTAAACTTGGTCCTTGGCCATCATGATTTCATTAATTAGTCTGGGAGAAAACATTCAAATAATAATGTAAGGTAAACAAGATAGATGCTAACAAATGATCCCATAAAAAGGAGATAAATACTGATTTGTTGATTCTGGATTAACTATTTGGAGGAGATGATAAGTTACTTAGCCTTAAATGGCTTTCAAATCTGGAAATTCGGGCTTCATGGGGAGGGAACATTTCAGATTGTGTGAACATACTGAACAAAGGCACAGTCAATAAGGAGTAAGCAGACTGATTTGGCTAGAGTGTAAAATACGTGGGGGGAATGCACTGGGAAAGAAAGCAGAGAAAATGTGGAGTCATATTATGGAAAGCTACCAATGATAGGCTGGAGAGACATTTTGTTTTTGTTTCAAAGGGAATAAAATTTCTATTTTTCTTTAACAAGCTAATTTCTATTTTGAAGTTCTTTCCACCAGGGTAGTGAAAAGTTAACTCAGTCAATTGATAATGTCTCTTGACTTTCCTCGGGGAAGAGCTGGTCAGGGCAGTCTACCTAATATTGCAGTTGATGTTATACAGCAACGTGACTGTGGGTGTGGAGTGTGGAGATGAAATTCCCTGGTCCAGCTAACAACTCCGATGGCCATCTCTTGTTCATTTCTTCCTTAAGTTATAAGAGTAACTCTGGTGCCATGTCTCAGATTTGGGAATCTCTGCAAAGCTGTGTATCTTCCTAGATATACCAACTGGATGTTTTATCTCTAGGAAGAATGGAGGAATGTGAACTTTACTCTGATACAAGAGTTTTCATAGATGTTTGAATATGAGAAGTATGTAACTGAATTTATGTTTTATGCAAATGGTAGGAAAGAAGTGGTAGATTTATTTGGAAGGGAGAAAAACTGGAGCTAGGGAGACCAGTTAGAATACTTTTTCAATAGGAAATGTGTTATGTAATCAGGGCTTGAACTAAGGTCATGATGATAGAAAGGGGAGATGAGGATAGGTAGATGAAACACAGCCAGAAATGAGAGAATTAGGTGACTTATTGGGTAAAAAGAATAATGGGGAGGGAAAAGTTAAAGATTACTCCAGGGGTTCAAGCCTAAGCAAATGGATGAATGGCAGGCATAGTGGAGATGCAGAAGAAAATTTCAGAAGATTAAAATTATATTTTGTGCATGTGAAATCAGAAGTGGCTGAAAGCAGGACATCTTATACACAACTGTCTAGCAAGCTGCTAAAAAAAAGCTGAACTAGAACTGAAATAGAGCCAGATCTGGGAGATATTTACGTTGAAGTGATAGTTAAAGCTGTAAGAAAACAAAAACGACTTCATCAAAACAGATTATGTATGGTGGGAGGCCAGCTGAGGATAAAACCTCAGACAATGCTTGTTTAGGAGCCAGAGAGAGGAAGACTTAATCCCATGGCCAGGATTAAATGGAGAAAGTGATATTACAGAGGCAAGGAAAGAGAGTTTTAGAGAGGGAGAACAGTGTCTAATTTACGTGAGGGAATGAGAAAAATGACAGTAAGAAGTTTAAAAATCAGTTTTAACATAATGATGGAGATGAAACACTTGTTGAAAAGGACAAGCATGGGGAGTTTAGATGTGTAAATAATAGTAGCTAATATAAACTATTTTTCTAAGAAATGTTTCAAAATAGGAAAGGAACTATAAAACTAGCTTTGTGAGAAGCAGGGTCGAAGTGATCAGAAAAAATTAGGGGAGGAAAAGAAGATAAAGACAATTTAGAGTTTATCATGATATGCTAATTTATAAAAAATCCAGATAAATATATTTATATAACTCAGCCAATGTAAAGATTATAAATGGAAAGAGTGCCTAAGCAATGCTCTGTGTAACATGATACCTATCATTACTGTTTGGAGATTATATTAGGAGATGGAGGATCTAGTACTATATACACACCAAAAAAGAAGGTATCAACAGAAGGGTTGATGTGATAAATATTAAAAAAGGAAAATGACTGAAGTGTGATAGAAAAGGGAAAAACAAGTGAATCAAGATTATATCTACTACCTTACATCTTATTAAAACAGTATAATAAATTTGGCAAATTCATCAACCATGGGAAAGAAGGCACAAATCTGGTTAGGGGCTTAAGAAAGGTGAACAATATTGTCAGGAGTAGAGAAGATTTAGATGAGCTGCTTATTCCCCAGAGTAAAAAGAGACTGTGATATATTATGGACTACAGTTCATGATTTGGAGAACAGCAAAAGCAAAATGCATGTTGTAAAAAGAAAGAAAAGACTCGATTTTTCCACTAGTTTTGAGCCTTTTTATAGCCTTTTTACATTTTTAAAAAACAGTTGATTCTTTGAAAAAATAAATAAAATTGACACACCTCTTCCTAGATTAATCAGATGCAGAAAAGAAAGGACTCTAATAAGCTCAATCAGGAATGAAAAAGGAGAAATTACAACTGATACCACAGAAATACACAGTATCATCTATGAATACTGTAAAAACCTCCATGCACATAAACTGGAAAATGTGGAGGAAATGGACAAATTCATAGAAACACACAGCCTCCCTAGACTCAATCAGGAAGAAATAGAATTCCTGAACAGACCAATATCAAGTATTGAAATTGAAGCAGCAGTAAAAAAACCTTCCTAAAAAGTCCCAGACCAGATGGTTTCACACCTGAATTCTACCAGACCTACAAAGAAGAACTGGTGCCTATCTTGCAGAAATTATTCCACATTGAGAAGGAAGGAATCCTTCCCAACACTTTTAGGAAGCCAACATCACCCTGATACCAAAACCAGGAAAGGACGCAACAAAAAAGGAAAACTACAGACCAATATCCCTTATGAATATAGATGCAAAAATTCTCAACAAAATCATAGTAAACTGAATTCAGGTGCTTATCAAAAAAATGATCTATCACAACCAAGTGGGCTTCATCCCAGAGATGCAGGGATGGTTCAACATATGCGAATCTATAAATGTAATTCACCACATAAATAGAAGCAAAAACAAAGATTATATGATCCTCTCAATAGATACAGAAAAAGCATTTGACAAAATTCAGCACCCTTTTATGATAAGAACACTTAACAAAATAGGCATAGACGGGACTTACCTAAAACTGACAAAAGCCATATATGACAAGCCCACAGCCACCATCATACTGAACAGGGAAAAATTGAAAGCATTCCCGCTTAGAAGTGGAACCAGACAAGGTTGCCCTCTATCACCGCTTCTGTTCAACATAGTGCTGGAAGTCCTAGCCAGAACAATCAGACAAGAGAAAGAAACCAAGGGCATCCAAATGGGGGCAGAAGAGATCAAACTATTGCTCTTTGCTGATGATATGATTTTATATCTAGAAAAGTCCAAAGATTATGCCTTGAGACTACTGGAATTAATAAACAAATTCAGAAAGTCTCAGGTTACAAAATCAATGTACAGAAATCAGTAGCATTGAACAACAGTCAAACTGAGAACCAAATCAAAGACTCAATACTTTTCACAATAGCAACAAACAAAATAAAATACCTAGGAATATATTTAACTAAGGAGGTGAAAGACCACTATAGGGAGAACTATGAAACACTGAGGAAGGAAATAGCAGAAGATGTAAACAGGTGGAAAACCATACCATGCTCATGGGTCAGCAGAAAAGTCCAAACTGAATTTAGATTCATCAAAGACCAAAAGGTGACTGTCCTGAGTGCAAAGAATGTCCATGGTGAACAGATGGGAATGAGTATTTTTGAATGTGTTACCAAAATTCCATAGGTTAGCTCTAATTTCAAAAACCTAAATGCTCTTGGGAAACAAGGCAGATGTATAATCACTTCATTGGCACTCCCTTCACCATTTTGACCAGCTCAATGACCACAAACTACTAGTTAGTATTCCTGCCACTATTTTGGGAGACAGAGGAGGAGGGTTCATGCAGGCTGATATTTGTTGAAATTTAAAAACGAATTTTTAAACAAATTGGCTAATATTTTCATGAGGTTAAACAGGGTTATGAGTTATAACATAGAAAAAGCAATAAACAAAGAATGGGAGATTGGGGGTGAGTGTGACTTTAGTGGCCATCTATCCCTGTTTCACAAATAAAGACACAGAGAAGTTAAACAATTCACTTAAGTAGACAAAGTTATCTGGCAATAAAACTGGGCCTACAACCATGTCTTTTGACACCTTGTCCAGTTCATTTTACCACACCCCCAAAGCATTCCCTACCCTAATGGGAGATAATAGCTGATGATCTAAGGAGTAAACTGAACTTGTTTCTAAGGCAAATATAAATACTAATTTTTTTCTCTACTATCTTTAATGCCTCTAGTTTCTACCATGGTTAATCATATTCTACATTATATGGCAGACCCAATGAATTCCCTTTCTGTCAGACAGTTTTAATTCATAGATAAAAAATAATACCAGCTATGCTTATACCACAGAGTTGTCATGAGCATCATAACAACTCTGCTTACTTACCTATGAACATCAAGTGACATAGAAATGTTTTGTAAATTACAAAACATGCAAATGTTAGCTGTTATTATCATCATCCACAGACTAGATGGAGGAAAATGAAATTAGATTATCCCTAAGGTCCCTCCCAACTTAACAAGGCCATGATTCCATAATTCTGTACTTGAGTTGTCTCCACACCCACAAGTGTAAGTATTTTTCACCTACTACATATACTGATTACGTGCTATATCCACATACATTTACAGATTATTATTACCTTTGAAATACATTATCTATCTGGATGGCTATAATACATTAATCAATATCATGAACTATTATGCAAGGATGTTTAACAAACATAAGATGAATGCCTCTTAGCCAGAGAGGTGTTCTATTCTTATCACTGACTTTTTACCAAAGTATTATCCCAAGTCATGTATTATTTTACTCAGTGGTCTAGAGAAAAATGTGCACAGACAATCCAAAAGATACAAGGGTGGAAAAACAGCCAAATAAAATTCCAAAGGGAAGAAGATACAATGAGCTCAAAGTGTAGCAGGAAAGAGAAGCCACATACATGTGTATATAGTACAGTATAAATTGGTAGCCACACACAACAAAGGCAAAAATAAACAAGTGGGACTACATCAACCTAAAAAGTTTCCATACAGAAAAAGAAACAATCAAGAAAATGAAAAGGCAATCTACAGAATGGGAGAAAATATTTGCAAACCATATATATCCAATGAAGGGTTGATATCCAAAATATATAAAGAACTTATACAACTCAATAGGAAAAAAAATGAATAACCCAATTAAAAAATGGGCAAAGGACCTAAATAGATATTTTTCCAAAGATGAAATACAAATGGTCATCAGGTATGTGAAAAAATGCTCAAGATGAAACAAAAATCAAAACCACAATGAGATATCACCTCACTACGGTTAGAATGGCTATTATCAAAAAGTCAAAAGATAAGTGTTAGCAAGGCTGTAGAGAAAACGGAACCCTTGCACACTATTTTCATAAATGCAAACTGGTTGTCATTATGGAAGACAGTATGGAGCTTCCTCAAAAAATTAAAAATGGAACTACCATATCATCTGGCAATCCCTCTTCTCGATATATATCCAGAGGAAATAAAATCTCTATCTTGAAGAGATATCTGTACTACCATGTCACTGCAGAATTATTTACAGTAACCAAGATAAAGAAATAATCTAAGTGTCCTACAAAAGCTAAATGGAAAATTAAAATGTGATACACACACATGTGCACGTGCACACACATGAGAATATTATTCAGCCTTTAAAAAGAAGGAAATTCTGCCATTTGTGACAACATGGATGAACCTGAAAGACATTATGCTAAGTGAAATAAACCAGACACAGAAAGAAAAATACAGCATAATCTTACTTATATATGAAATCTAAAAAACAAAGTTAAACTCATAGTAACAGAGAGTAGAATGGTGGTTATAAGGGGCAGGGGTGGGGGACATGTTGGTCAAATGGTATAAACTTTCAGTTGTAAGATGAAAGATTAATAGTTCTGGAGACCTAATGTACAACATGGTGACCACAGTCAATAATAACATACTGTATACTTGAAATTTGCTAAGAGAGTAGATTTCAAGTGGTCTCCTCTCTCTCTCTCTCTCTCTCTCTCACACACACACGCACACACACATAACTATGTCAGATGAAGGATGGGTTAATTATCTTGTTTGTGGTAATTATTTCACGGTTTATATACACATCAAAACATCATGCTGTATATCTTAAACATATACAATTTTTATGTGTCAATCATGCCTCAATACAGCTGGAAAAAATAAGTTGGTAGCTCCAAAGAGAGACATGGACAAAGGGTATTAAAGAAGCAAAGTAAACCACCTAAGTAAGTAATCTGAGGAAGTGGGAATGACATTTTGGTGAAAGAGAAGCATGAGTAGAGTCTGGAAGAATACACAACAGTTATCTGGACAAAGGGTGAGAACAGTCAAGACAAAGGGAACAGCATGATTAGAAGGACATAGGGCTGATAACCAGATGTAGGCAGGGAACTAAACATAGTTTGATATTACTGGAATATGAATTGTAAAGCAAGAAGAACTGAAACATGAGGTTAATGAGGTAGGCTGGCACTCAACCATTTTTAAAGAGCTTAAAATTTAACTTGTACATGTAGGGGGCCCCTGAAGGGATAGAAGCAGAAAAGTATTATGATCAAATATGACATCGACATCAGTCTCTCTGGTGGCAATATGATTTAAGGGGACTACAGAAGAGTGAGGGAGCATTCTGCCAATAAGGTTTTCTACAAATATTCATTTCTCACTTGCTTTCATTCAATCTGTTACATAAAGTACTCTTCATTACAGAATGGCTTTGGGTATAACATTTCATTTACAACCTCCTGGGCATATCTTTACATAAAAATGATTTATAAATTTCTATATTCAAACTGTAGAAAGGAGACTATGCAAAAATTTTTGTCACATAAAATCATTAATACAATATTTGTTGGTTTATCAATAAATTAAATTTCCATGTTTTGAGGCTCAAGTTCAACACTTCAACATAGTATATTTCACTATGAAAACCCAGAACATAATTGATGCCAAAAGCTGGAAAAGTAGAAAAATTGTGCATACAATTTGGAGATTCTCAGGTTTATAAAGGCTATGGAAAATATGTAAGAAAGAGAAAAATCCTAATTCTTCCAATTCTTCCACACCTTGCATAATATTCCTCTTCAAAATTCTGCTACATTTCTCTCCCATGAGGTCATCTAAAATGCAGCTCTGATCACTCTATTCTTTCACTTGACAATGAAAGACTAATGTCCCAATAGTTGGATAGGTCTGTAAACTAATCTTTTAGCAAATAGACACTTAGAGATGTAGGCAAAAGGAAGGCTGATTGCTTTTTCTGCACTCAGATGGGTCTCCAACAAATCCAAAAAATTTCACAATTTCAAGACTAAAGTGAAGCAAAAATTTCAGGTACCAGTGACCAGAAAACTCATTAGAGTTAGATTGTAATCCATGTAACTTTAGTGGCTTTGTTTTGACAGTCTGAAGAGGCTGCAAACTAATTCCCATTATGAACTAAGTTTGTTTATTCTGTATGTCTTCAGTAAAGACCTAAATGGTTTTGAATGGCCTACCAGATAACTACTAACTATGCATAACATTATGCTTCCATCAGTTATCTATTTGCTAGTCTTAGTCTCTCCCATTACACTGTCAATATTTTTAAAGAAGGAACCCTATATTTAACTGCATTGTCTCTTTACTTTCTCAAGGTGTACACTCTTATCATCTGAATTTATCTGTTATCAATATTTTATTCCATTGATTCTCTATTTTCACTTTCCATAATAAATGTTTTACATTGGTTTTACAGATGGGGCATAAAAATGAAACTTTAAAAGCCATATTTTTGAAAACAAAATTTTTAATTGCCAAACTAGTACAGTATATTTAGTTTTTTCACAGTTCTATTTTGAACAAAAATAAACTTTCACAGTTTTAAAAACATTTTAAACATGAGGTTGGTTTTAAACTTTCATCTGCATGATCTCAGAAGATATTTTTAACAAAAATAATGAGCCACTATCCTTGTGAAGATTTGTATTATATAAAAGATATCAAAAACTTTATATTCATACAATGAAGCTAACATTGCTTTGTAATGAACAACAGCCTCTTTAGCTTCCAGATATTCAAGTTACTTATTATAACGACCATCTAATATATCCAAAGGGAAAGAAAATCTATATGATCTAAGTGATGGGAGACAATTTTTCCCTTGTGACAAACTCAACTAAAAAGTTCAAGTAAAAATAAATGTCACATCACATCATAAATAAAAATATAAATTAAACATTAACACTTTAATTGAAGATTATCCACTTGGCTGTCAGAAAATAAAGGAATATTAAAACAAATTCCAGCTGGGCACAGCGGCTCATGCTTGTAATCCTAGCACTTTGGGAGGCTGAGGTGGGAGGCTAGCTTGAGGCCAGGAGTTCAAGACTGGCCTGAGCAAGAGCGAGACCCCATCTCTACAAAAAAATAGAAAAATTAGCCGGGCATGGTGGCAGGTGCCTGTAGTCCCAGCTACTCAGAAGGCTGAGACAGGAGGATCACTTGAACCTAGGAGCTTAAGGTTGCAGTGAGCTATGATGATGCCACTGCACTCTAGCCCAGACGACAGAGTGAGACTTTGTCTCAAAAAAAAAAAAAAAAAAAAAAAACCCAAATTCCTAGTATTAGTTAAAAAAAATTCCTTAGCCCAATATATCTTTGTCTCTTTTTTCTCTTTAGGTTGCATTTTCTTGGATAAAATGGAACCATTCCTATTCAGTAATTGTGTGCAATATTTGAAAAAGTGTCATTTATATCCACTCACTCAATAAACATTTTTAGATCATTGATGATGATGAGATTTAAATCCTAATAAATACTAAATTGTCCAAGTAATAGTACTAGCTTAAATCTAAGCTTAATTTGGTATACCTTCAAAAGAAATATTCCATGGAATCAGTATCCATTTAGGCTTTCCTAGTACTAAGTTATTATTAAAGTTTACAGTACTGAGTTACTATAAACCATAATTTTGTGCTTGCACAAAATTCAACAGGTAATTTATTTATTCCACCCCCCACCTAAACCTACCACCCATACTACAGATGTTCCCATAGATATTAGATTATACTTAAAATATCAAGAGTTACACACACACACACACACACCCCCCACACACCAAACACACTATACTACTGAGAGAAGCTTTCAAACCCAATCTTTATCAAATGTTTTTATATTTAAATTTTTTCCACATCATTAAATTTTACCTCTTTCTTCACATTCAAATAAATAATATTGTTGTCCTCAAAATTCTAGTATAATGTTATACTGGAATTCTTCATAGATTCATTGCTATGACAGACTGTAATATAATTTCTAAACATACACTACCTTTTTTTGTGTGTGGGGGGGAGTAAACTTCCTTGAGCATCTGAAGTCAGTCATGGACATGTGTCTTGTTTTGACCAATTAACTGTGATCAGACATGCTATGTCACATTTCCATGCAGACGCTTTAGGAACCAGCAGTGCATGGTTCACCATGCTCTCTTTTCCCTCTGACATGGTGACCAGCAATATTCTACAAGAGGCTACTCTATCAGCCTGGGCTTTGAAGTGAATAGGATGTAGAGTAGAGCTATACCAATCCAGGATGGACCATGGGGCATGAGTACTGGGTATGAGCATTATTAAAAGCCACTAATATTTTCAGGTTGTTTGTTACTGTAGCATAATCTAGTTTACCTTGCCTAATACAATCCTCCACCAAATAGAAGGGACAAATAAGACAAAAATGCACATGAATAGTTCTGTGCAATAACTATTTCATGAATTATTCAGGCTGTATCTCTTCATTTCAGGAAACGAGTGCTATTTTTCTGAGGTGCTATGTCACTCCTCACACATTATAACCCCCAATCAAACTCAGATTACATTCTGTACCTTCATGCATATCTAGTCTTTTCTCATCTTGGATTTATAGATATTTTTTGTCTTATTTTATAACTCTGATTCATGCTTATCCTATTACTTAATTCTGACCAGTTCTTCAACCTGCCACTGTTACTTATAATTTGAATCCATTATTTTACTTGTGTTAGGGCCTAACTTCATCTGAATTACCTATTTGATGTTAGTGGTCATCCTGACCCAACCTAAGTGGACGGGGCTATTAAAAACTACTTCTTGAGCAGAGGCAAAATGCCTTAGAAAATCAGTGCCTAAAACTAGTAACTCCACATTTTCTTTGATTTGCTGCTTTCATCTTATGTAGATATAAAAATCTATGTTATTTAATCCATGTAAGATACAATATGATTCACAATAAATGGTTAAAATGTTATTATTATTGCTTCCTGTTTTACTAACTCTAGAACCCGCCCTGTTGACATCACACCAGTTTCTATCACTGTTTTTCCCATTCTTATTATATGTGCACAATAACCATGATAATCAATAACTTATATCTGATGCTTCAAAGAACAAATCTAATCCTTTTGGATATGTATTTACTGGACAGAGGGACTATGAGCCACTTATAACTACAGTTATTAATCCAAAACTTTAACCAGACTCCTTTATAAATGCATAGGCTCTTGGCTGATATCACCTATAAATAGTTGAACCTCCTGATCCACTCAATAATTGGGCCTGTGGTACAGTCTGGAGAATTTGCATTTTTAACACACTTCTTCGGGTGAATAATGTTCCATGGATCACTTTTTGAGAAACACTGTTCTTAATCACATGCATTTTCTTGCCACCTCACACTCATCTCCTACTAAGGTATGATGGGTATAAGGCAATAGTTATCAATATTGGCTCCGAATCAGAATCATTTGAGGCATCATTTTTAAAAATATTGATGCCAAATACCACCAGAGAGTCTAATTTAATGGGTCTTGGATGGGGCCCAGACATGAGTGCTTTGACAATGCTCCTTACTTGATTCTAAAGTGAACTCAAACTTGAGGATCAATGAGCAGAAAGTATTACAGACCATGGTAGAACACCTGGCTCTTAGTACTGGCCATCTCACTTATTGATTATGTCATTTTCCTTCTCTGAACTTCTGCTTACTCACTTATACGATTGAGAAAATGATACTTGGTCTATCTACTTCACTTGATTATTGTGAAGAACAAATCTGATAATACTGTAAAAGCAATTTTCCAACCTCAAAATTACACTGCTATTATGGCCTACCTATTAAACTTTATATAGTCCTTTTTTTCTTGCTAATGATTTTAAAATGTCATAAGAAATAGGATTTATACAGATGATATGGTTTGAGGGAGGATTTAAAAAGGTGAGTAGAAGAGCTCAGGGCAAATACATTTCAATTCTAAAAGGCACTTCAGAACTCTTGTGGGGAGACAGGCCAGGAGAACATTAGTGTAGACAATTTACATGGAAAGAAACAGGAAGACTAGGGAGGTATTTAGTGGGGTGGGGGTAGAAAACAGTCAGACATTAAAAAGGAAATTAATAGTTATGGTATTAAGAACTGCTAAAAAGCACAAGAGCAGACATTTCAAAAAGCATTTAAAAACTCTGGCACAGCACTCAAATAGGAGCAAGATATACAAGAAAGTATTTACAGAACCCTAAGGATACCTCATTGAACCCTTTGACTTCCCCTACCCCTGCCAGGTTTTTTTTTATAACTCCCACTCTAACTGGCATTTAATTGTCCACTAACATTATATGCTATATTTGTTTATGGCTCAGATTTCCAAGTTTGATGTGAGATCAAAATTGGATTTTTTAAGCTACAAAAGCATTCTAAATGATACTCAGAAGTACATTTATGGATTGATCTGGGGAGGGTAGCAAGTAGACTAGACAGTAATGGGGAAATTTGCTAGCTCCAAAATCAGCCTTTTCCTCTGAGCCCCTCTCTGTTTCTCTCCACAGTAATTCCTGTCCCCTCCCCTCCCCAATTCACTATGGAGGAGACTGGTGCCATCACTTTTTTCTCCCAATCCATCTCCCTGGAGGTATAAGGACTAATAGGAGGAGAAATAGGAAAAAGTGGCTTTAAAGTTTAAAAGACTACTGTTGTATTTTTAATAATCATGTTATATGTGGATTTCACCAACTTTGAAGAATATGTTTTCTATTTAGTTCTCTTTTAGGTCCTTATCAGCATCACAGTTAGTTATAGGAGCAAAATTAAAATTTCTACAAGCTTTTTGGTGAACTTTTAAGGGAAAATTGAATTATTGCATCCTTTCAACAAACATTTATTTGCCAGGCACTGTAAACAAGGAGGTGCATGAAGCTTACTCCTGCTTTCACCAAATCTGTCACAGCAAATCTTTTCTTAAATGAATTGGTATTACTTTTGGCTTGATTCTTTAAAAATAGTAATCACAGTACACCGCAAATGATAACATATTGGGAACTCTCTTCTGAAGTTTATCACCCATGAGGGTCAAGATCGCCCAACCCACCTTTCTACATCTGTTTCCCTATACGTAATATAGGAATATCAGCAAAAGTTCTCCCTTCTTAGGGTCTTTGTAATACAATTATAAAAGTCTCTTGAAAGATGAACTGCAATAATAAGAAATATGACAAAATACAGCAATTCAGAGGGTAGGAAGATAATGAAAGTACAAGACATAATAAGTAATAGAATTTTGAGAACATGATATGGCACAATTGTAAAGATGTGCATGTGCATAGTGCATAACCTAGTAATTACACTCCTAAGTATATACTTAACTCTAGGTATATACCCAAATGTCCATGGTCAGGAGAATGGATAAACACATTGGAGTATGTGTACAATGTACAAAATGCTACAGCTATAGAGCAAAACATGAATTGATTCAGAAATATATCAAGTAAAATAACAGTGATATAATTTTTTATAAACCTCGAAGACATGCACAATTAAATGAGATGTTTAGAGAAGTACACGAAACTATTTTAAGAAAAAAAATGAAATGATAAACACCTTGAGAGGAGGCAGGCTGATGAGATGGGAGAGCAGCTCAATAGTAACTAAAACAATATTGGTAATGTTCTAGTTATTAGAGGGTAGACTCATGAGTATCTGTTTTATTATTTTGCTTCATAACATATATACATGTTATATGGATTTTTTGTATATATAAAAATTATATAAATTTTAAAATATAATACAGTGAAGAAGGCAGATATCTGAGAAACAGTATCTTGCCATTTGCTAAGTAAAAGAACTTAATTAGTATAGTACATCCCCATCTATTATCCTTCTGTTATTACTGATGGATACTATCTATATATTTTTTAAGTGTTTTGGCATGATGATTCAGATAACATGCAATATAGTCTAGGTGTGTAAAGGAATAAACCTTTGAGAACAATCTATTTCAGCATTCATTTTAATATAATATACAGTAAGTCTTTGAGTTTTTGTTCACAAGTCAAGCCAGTGCCACAAAGCTGGGAGAATAATAAATTACTATGCCCCAATGTTCTAAATAGTCCTTTGCCAATGTTTTAGCATATAATGATTTCATCACTCTTATTTCTTCATTCTGAGCCTTCAGAAAACATGCAGCTGCTAATAATCAAGGTTTTTTATATCACTAATGATGACTTCTTGTATATATTTATATCTATTTTGATTATAATATTCTCATACATAGACCTTCGAGAACATATAGGTATTCATATATAACATACTCTCAGATTTGCAAATACTATATATTTTTAGTTTTTATATTTGTCTTTAGAAAAAAAGTCTTCAGGTTATCTGGATATTATCTCTAACTAGTTCTACATCTAACTTCTGATCCATTATATCAGTATAATACAGAAAATTTTAAAAGATATTAGTTTTGCTTCATGATTAAAACAATTCAAGAAAACTTAAAAGATAAAGTATAATCACACTGAACTAAAAGTATTATTTGTTTAAATAGAAAGTGAAAAAATACTGTTGGTGGGTACATAAATTAGTACAGCCATTATGGAAAATAGTATGGCGGTTTCTCAATAAACTGAAAATAGAACTACTATGTGATCCAGAAATGCCACTACTGTGTATTCATCCAAAAGAAAGGAAATCAGTATATCAAAAGAATACCTGCACCCTTATGTTTATTGCAGCACTATTGACAATAGTCAAGATATGGGATCAACCTAAATGTCCATCAACAAATGAATGGATAAAGACAAAATGGAACACTATTCAGCCATAAAAAAGAATGAAATTCTGCCATTCAAGGCAACATGGATGAGCCTGGAGGACATTATGTTAAGCAAAATAAGTCAGGCACAGAAAGATAAATACTGCACATTCTCACCCATATGTGAGAGCTAAAAAAAAGTTGTGCTCATAGATGTAGTAAGTAGAATTGTGGTTATTAGAGGCTGGGAAGGGTAGGGGGGAAGGGAGGATAGGGAGAGGTTGGTTAATGGATACAAAATTATAGCTAGATAGAAATAAGTTCTAATGTTCTGTAGCACTGTAGGGTGACTACAGTTAACAATAATGTATTGTATATTTTCAAATAGCTAGAAGAGAGCATTTAAAATGTTCCCAACACAGAAAAATAATAAATGTTTGAGGTGACAGATATGCTAATTACCCTGATTTGATCATTGTGCACTGTATATCCATGTTATCAAAATATCACTTTGTATCCCATAAATATCTATAATTATTATGTGTCAACTAAAAGAGAAAAAAAAGAAAGTGAAATAACAGACTCACCTTTTATATTGTCTTCAATGTGTGTGCTAAGTAATATAATTCATAGTGCTTAAAAGTTACATATGAAACTTGTCCTGGTTTTTGGTCTTAAATGTCCCAGTTTTGATCCCAAGAGCCCCAATACAATTTTCAGGTCACCTAGAATGTCTGATTCAGGAAGACTTAAACACTAACCCTGAGTATACAGTAAAAGTAGTATTTAAAGTTGTGTTTAAAATGACTGTGAGGCTATCTTGGCTGGGCTTTATATTTTTTAACACTTACTACATAAACAATAGAATACATACTTTGCCTACTTCAGCAAAATTTATGTACCCACTTTACATCTTTACATGTATTTAACTACTACTTGGATCTTAATATGCCTTTTAAAACACACATTCTATATGATAGACTACTACACACTGGCCTTTCACCTTTATATGTTTTGAGTTTTCTATTTTTAACTCTAGGTTATTTGAACATGTGGGTAGGAATGGTTAAGTTCCCAGGTAATCAAAACTAATTTCTGCATTACATTTGAACACGTATGTTTCAAAATATCTTCCGGAATATGAAGCAGAGTAATCAATTTGCATTAAAATCTAAATATCCTGAGTTAAACCCAAATTCTTTTTTTAAAAAATCACTCATTTTAGAAATAGGTCTTTCTTCATTGCCATCCAATACCAAAAGTAAGCAGAGCATCAACCCCTGAAATTTTCTGTGGAGCAAGAAACTAATTGAGTTTACCATTTCCAAAGGCTCTTTTGCTATATAACTCTAACGGCCATTTTTAAGCTCTCACTAAATGCTGGATCATGGGCTAAGTTTCTAATCTTCACAACTACTCTAAAATAATCTAACATGGTAGGGATTCACTTTTACAGATAAAGACAAAGAGCATCAGAGATATGAAGTAATTTGTCTGAGTTTATAACTGGTTGTTGAAAACCAAAGCCAGGATGATGAACTCAGATCTACTTCATTTCAAAGTCCACTACATTATTTTGCCATAAAATGTAAGCATAAATAATATAAAATGTCAACCAAAAAGGTAAAGGAGGTACTATTCATATAGAAGGAATATAATTAAATGTGACAGCTATAGTTGATAAACCTTCAGGCCAAATTTCCTTAAATAAATCCTTAATGAAACTTTTAAAATTACTTCCATAATTTTTACAAAATTCTATCTTTTAAAAAGTAATTACGAATATGTACTCTAAGAATTTAAACCACAAATACCAATTCCATAAATCTTAAAAAACTCTTATTTTCTCTCAAGTATTTAACTTGAGTAAATAACAACCTGATTAAGAAAAAACAGATGAAGCAGTTAAATTAAATTTTAGCACAAATACATTTAAAAAGGGCTATACACTCAATATGCTCATTTATATTTTTATTTTAAAGTGAAGATTTAGAGAGTAGTTCATAAATCGTTTATTTTTTGTATTTAAAATTATAATCACTTTTGTTAAAGTGATTAGAAAGCATACACACATAGTTTCGGGAAGGTTGCTCATCAAAAATAAACATTTTCAATTTTGATCTCTGAAGAATATTTTTTCTGTTTTCTTAAATAGAGATATAGAAAGAAACAAAATACATCTGACAGGTAAATATGGAACAAAGTAAAACAAATGAACTGTCAGAAAATCAGAATAACAACTTAAGTAAAGACATTTATTACAGGAAAGACCAAAGCAACATCACTAGCTGTTTCTGTGTAATTAGGTTGGGATGATTATAGCTGTTCTTTATAGTTTTCTATAAAATGTTTCCAATACTATTCAGACAAGAAGTGATACCCAAGGACATGGAAAATGGATCTAAAATGGTTGAAAAATGAGCAAGCCCTTAAGAAAGCAGAAAGAGATTTTAATAAATACAGATTAGAGAGGACCAGTTCAGGTAAAGCATATTGTTGAAACTTGAATTTTAAAAGAAAGTTTTCACTCTGTATTTAACATTTCAAAATCTGATTTAAAATGTTCCACAACATGCTGAAATTTTTCCCTCAGCATGTAATTGAGATATCACTATAAATGCAGTTCAAGAAAACTAACAAACACCAAATGGAGGGGAAAAAAATCTCTGTACATTTAAAACAAAGCTCTTATTCTACTTCCTTTTATCTAATCTCTTTATTCCTCACCCATTTTATAAATAATATTACTTACTTTCCTTTTTGTTTTTCACTTCATGTTCATGAACTATTTTAAAATACATTTGTTTTTCACAATAACTTTGAGGTAGATATAATTATTTCTGTTAAGCAATGACATGGCCTGTCCAATGTGAAATGATCCTCAGGCAACAGAGCTGAGTCTCAAGTCTCCCAGGACTTATTGTCCCCACTCCTGGCCATTGCCCCAAGTATTCTAAGCTTCACTATAGTTTTACCTTGCAAACTGACACTTTTTTTTTATTTCAGCTCATTATGGGGGTACAAAAGTTCAGGTTATATATATTGCCCATGCCTCCCCATTCCCCCGAGTCTGAGCTTCAAGTGTGTCCATTCCCTAGACAGTGCACATCGCACTCATCATGTAGGTATGCACCCATCCCCTCCCCCCACCCCATCCCCCCCAGTCAGAACTTCAAGCGTGTCCATTCCCCAGGCAGTGCGCATTGCACTCATCAAGTAGGTATACACCCATCCCTTCCCCCCAGCCCCCACCTCTGTCTGATACCCAATTGGTGCTATTCCCAAATGTGCACTCAGGGAAACCAGTTTGCTGGTGAGTACATGTGCAAACTGACACTTTTGTGCTCATTTCTTAACTAGTGACAATCTAATTCATCATTTTTGTGTTTGAAGTGGAAAATATAAAAATGGTACAGAATAATTTTAGTTTAAGCTGATATCCATTAAGGCAGGCATCATGGCAATTATTTCAATGCTGACAAGTAGTGCGTGGGTACCTGTCTCATTTTTCTGATTCAGTTGCTGACAGTGCTCTAAACGAAGCTTTAGTTTTTCATGAGAATTCTTTCCATTTAAGATTTTAAAATCAGTTTCCCTTTTTTCTCAAAAGTGTTATTATAATCAACCTTATGTGGGGAGGAAAGTGTTGGGGGGAAAATCTCTTTAAAAGACTTCAAATACAATGATCCAAATCTATCACAACTGGGAATAAGTAAAATAAATATAGTAGATTAAATAAATTCCTCCAAATGGAGGTTTTTAAAAAAGAAACTGACATTCTTATCCCCTAATTTTAGCATTATTTTAAATATAAGTGGCCAATTTCAAGAAGCACTTTCCATTTACTTCATAGTACCACCCCTTTGTGTTAAGAAGGGGTAAAAGCCATTTGTGACAGCTTATTTTTAGATATTGATCATCTCATCTTGCTGCAAAGGGAATAAAAATAATTAAAGTTGAGTGAAAAATAATTTGAAGTGCAGCATATTTCAAAGCATAACCATCATCATAACTGTTCAGATGAGATTTCTTGAAAGCCTAGTAATAAATGCATGCCCTAGATATTTTTTTAAAAAGTCTACACCTTACTTATTCAAATTGGCCTCTTTTACTGGCAGCTTAATTTCTATCTTCAGATACTTC